>NC_047523.1:36716117-37016117 GCF_902827115.2 Pseudochaenichthys georgianus | reverse complement strand
TGTTTTCATTTCTTCGCCAGCAGAGTAACAATGAGGAAAAACACATGAAGAAGGAGAACAGCGCGGCTGTCGCCCAGGATAGAGATGCTGCCCATAATGCACACAAGCCAGAAGAAAAGCAGACACGTAAAAAGCAGGAGCTCCCTTCTAACGTTTAATAAATCCCATGATCATTAACGTGTTAATCAGAAGATGTGCCATTCTCCGTGTGAGCAGCAGCCGCATGTAAAGATGTCAGCACATTGGAGGCGTGGTTCGATGCTGAAGAAGACCTGCAGCCTGCAGCAGCAGCTGCTGAGACCGAGCCGGACCCTACGGTGATCCCAACAGATCAGACCAGTGGTGAGAGATCAGGGATGGAAGTCAAAGCTTTACAGCTGCACATTTCCATCAGGTTTTTAAATACATTTGGGATCAAATCCTTAGTGGAGAATTTGTGTTACCCACAGAATCCAGCAGCAAGGAAGTGGAGAGCTCGGTCCTCTATGTTTCCAACCTGCCCAGTAACGCCTCAGAGGTGAGGCTCGGCTGCCGACTGCACACATTACCATTTAAAGCAGTGCTCATAAGAACAAATGCTATTATAGTTGTCATATGTTGTTTAATATTGATTTGTTAGACATGTTTTATTAGCAAGTCAGACCTTGTAATGTTATGGCCTTGTATTACAGAGGTGTAGCCACCAGGGGGCGGTACAGGCTTTAACTGACTCTTGTTTTTCCCAGTGTGATGTGATGCAGTGGTTTGAGAAATACCATGCCTCTGAAGTCAGCATCTCTGCTCTAAAGAACGATTTGAGGTGAGCGCCTGCTCTGAAGAACATATATATATATTGCAACACACACACACGTTGTTCTTGTCATGCATTCATCCGATTTATGTGTGGTTGCATGAAGAAGAACACAATGTTCTACAGCTGTAATTGTGTTATGTTATGCTTGAAATCAGAATCAATGAATGTTTATTTATACAGCCCAATATCACAAATATTACATTTGTCTCGGACTTCACAGTGTGTACAGAATATCAGTATGGCAATACGACACCCTCTGTCCTTAGAGCCTCACATCGTACAAGGAATCAAGTTTATTGCCAAGTACGTCAACACATACAAGGAGTTCGCTGTGGTGTATGGTGATGTAAACTTAAACAACATTCAGGGGGTCCGCGGGGTCTTAAAAAGTAATAAAAGTTGATCAATGAATTTAGCGAAAATTAAGGCTATTAAAAAGTATTAAACGGCATTTTCCAAGGTATTAAATGTTGTAGCTTGTTTTCAATAAGTATATAAATGGTCCAAAGAGGTTGTATTCCACAGTCTGCCTGAATGTAGTCATGGCGTAGGTGTGTCGTGTGATTCTGTGGAGTTTATTCACGGCATCTCGTTGGGTTTGACGTTATCTGAACAGGACATCGCACGCTCACTGCTTGATAGCGCGAAGCTCCGTTTACGCCGGTTGCTAAGCAACATCGTAATGGGGAAATGCAAGTCTGCGTCCAAATGGTTGGAAGATAAGGAGGAAGGACCATCAATACTGTATGTAGTCAATGTGAGGTAAAGTGTGTCGCCAAGGTAACCGGTTAGAACTCAAAGTGGCGATGAGGTCTTAAAACGTATGGAAAAGGTCTTAAGAGGTATTACATTTGACTTCAGGATTCCTGCATACACCCTGACATAACAAAATACGTTGTAAAAAAATATAACGATTTAACATTCAAAAATAATAAAGATGAGTATTTACACCACATTTGAATATACTAAGAACAATGAATATATGACAACCTGCAGTGTATTCATAAGTCCTTCGTCAGTTGGGTAAGTGAATATTTTCTTGCAGTCAGTGTAACATGTCCCTCTTTGTTCTGTAGAGTTGCCATAGTGATGATAAGTGGAGCCCAATCTGCCGAGGCTGCAGTGAGAGAGCTGAATGGCAGCAGCATGCACGGCCATGCTCTACATGTGGAGCACATCAACAGAGCCAGGGATGAGACCCAGGACCAGGCCTCGGGCACCGTGAGGGGGCCGGAGTCCGCCCCAACACAAACATCCAAGTCTGACTCCAGCAGCGCAGACAGAAAGGTGAACAGTTCAATGATGTTCACTTTATGTAGACAAACTGATGATTGTAAGAAACGATGAAGTAAAAATGATAGGATCTTAATGTCCGCCTCTTTTAATTGTCTACTGGACATGCTGTGCAAATGATGAACATTATTGATGCTTATTTCTTCATTTGGAGCTGACCAACAGAAACAGCTGCTTTAAATGTAATGTGTGTCTCCCTGTGTATCGTGTGCCCAGAGCTAAAACAATAATCATTAATACAACAATAATAATAAAGAATGGATCAATCTTTCATAAATGTTTCAAGTATAAAGCAGGCATGAGAATCACTCACCTTTCGGCGAAATTCGCCGTTTTGAATCCAAAATAGGTCGTTTGTGTGATTCATGTAGATCTGCAATAAAAATATTTTTGGGGTATGGGGGGGGTCTGGGACCCGGAGTAATCTGCGGCCGCGAGCTGTTATGTGCCATCATGACACGCATGGTGTTCTTTTTTTATATATTATAATGCAGCGCGAGCTGTGTGCTCGAGTCTTCCTGCCTGTCGGCTCTGCTGCTCCGCGATGAGGGTCTAGCTTCAGCAGCCACATTAGCTACGGGTGCGTTCGTTAATATTAACTGTGTGGTCCGGAGTCACTGTGGCACAGACTGGACCGCTGGTGAACAGCTGTTAGAACGGGCCGTTCAGGTGTTCAGAGCAGAGCGTGATGTGCACTGAAAAGTTTTTCTGTCGCAATATTATCGTTGAGCTAGCTAGCTAGCATACATTGTCACTATCTGCTAACGTTAGCTTTAGCCTTCGTTTTCTAATAGGTTTTTTTTCATAGGCTATAAACAGAGGTGGTATAAGTATAGATCTTGTACTTGAGTAAAAGTAGAAGTACTCAGATCTTGTACTAGAGTAAAAGTAGAAGTACTCAGATCTTGTACTTGATTAAAAGCAGAAATACTCAGATCTTGTACTTGAGAGTAAAAGTAGAAGTACTCAGATCTTATACTTGATTAAAAGTAGAAGTACTCAGATCTTGTACTTGATTAAAAGCAGAAATACTCAGATCTTGTACTTGAGTAAAAGTAGAAGTACTCAGGTCTTGTACTTGAGTAAAAGTAGAAGTACCAGAGTGTAGGAATACTCTGTTAGTAAAAGTACTGCATTCAAAATGTTCCTCGAGTAAAAGTAGAAAAGTATTCTCATCAAAATATAGTGAAAGTAGTCGTTGTGCAGATTGGTCCATTTCAGAATAATATATATGATATGTTTTATAATGATTGATCATGAAAGTGTTCTCAGAGCTGGTGAAGGTGCAGCTAGTTTGAATGGCTTTGTAGACTGCAGGGTAGCTGGTGGATTTACTCCAGGTGGAACTAAAGTCTGATTCAACACTTGATTAGATTTCACATCATTCATCCACATCTGTGAAGTAACTAAAGGTATTAATACATGTAGTGGAGGAAAAGTACACCATTTACCTCTGAACTGTAGTGGAGAAGAAGTACAAAGTAGCAAAACATTGAAATACTTAAATAAAGTACAAGTATCTCAAAATTGTACCCAAGTATAGTACTTCAGTTTATGAATTTAGTTACTTTACACCAAATGCCATAAAGATAGAAAGACTCAGCCTTGAACAGAGGCATGACAATAGATTGCTCAACAGTGCTGCCAAAATTATAAACTGACTGCTCCACAATTAAAATAAATGCTTTTATATATTTCTATTAGATGTGACTCTTTAGCATTTCTGTTATTATTAACACTGCTTTAGTTGTTTTGACTGCTAAAATCCTGTTATTCCTCATTTTAAAGCCGATATTCCGTGGGGTCGGGGGGCTCGGGTCCTTGTCACCTTTTCCATACCTGATGAGTTTGCATCCCTGATAATACTTAGTAAGGAGGTCATAATATTTTTGACTCATGGCTGAAGTTAAGTTTCTCCAGCTCTCCCCAGGTTGGCAAAAAAATGCATCTCAAAATGCATCAGATTGATGCTTTAAAATATGGAATATTGAAAATGTTCTTCCGGGGGAGCATGCCCCCGGACCCCCCTAGAGGGATAATATCCTTCTCACCTTTTTCACCCCTGACCCGTTTTCATGCCTGATAAAGGAAAATGTTCTCAGTTTCTGACATTTTATAGACAAAACTATGATGAATACAAACATTAATCGCTGCCTTACAAATCAAATATATTTGTGGTTTTTATATAATTTATTATTTTACACGATCCTGAAAGTTTAAACAGCTGTATATGTCTTTGATCCCTCCCTCTCTGCAGCTGATCAGTCAGCCGCCGCTGAGCTCCAGGAGGGTGGTGTGCGTCTCGCCCACATTGAAGGGAACCATGGTGCAGGAGAACTACTGCACCATGGGAGGCTTCAACACCCTGATGACGGAGCTCACTCAGCGCCACCAGGGCGTCTCCAGGCAGAGGTTTGTGGACGCTCTGCTGCAGCTGAAGGCCAAACACAAGGGCGTCCTCTGCGGCCTGCCGCTCCGCACCATCAGGGAGATGACCTCTGACCTCATCACCGGGCCAGAGAGCGCCACACAGCAATGAGGAAGCAGTCTTTACAGTTATTTGTTTAAAAAGCATCATAAAATCTCCAGTTTGTTCTTTAAAACTCGAGTAGTTCAGAGGGAGACATTCACCTCAAGGAGTTGGGTTTTCTTGAAAAGATTTGTTTTTGTCATTTCCAGTTTAGTTGTATATTCAAAAGATGCTTCATAGAAAGTTCTAGTTATTTATTTGGCATACAGTTACTTGCATACCGTTTTATATGCATCAGCTTTGTTTGTATTTGATGTCCTCTTGCTTTGCTTGTATTTGATGTCCTCTTGCTTTGCTTGTATTTGATGAGCTCTATCAATAAAAAGGACACAACATTTGCCCATCTTAAACTTTGTTGTTAGCCCTGCTCTGTTTATTGGATGAACCACTCTAACGTGAGGAGACAAAGGGACTAGTGACAAAATGTGAAGTGCTGAATCTTCATTTGAAAAGTAAAAGCCGGTGAATCTGCCTCCCTTTGAATCATGCTGTAATTCGTCCTTTAGATGATACTAGATATGGCTACATTCACACCCTGCTAGTTTTGGTGCTCAATTCAGATTTATTTTTGTTCGGATGCCGCTGTGGTCTCGACACACCTGGAAGCATCTCCTTCTCGTGTTGCCGTCTCCCCTCCATCTCATCCCCGGCCCGGAGGATTTGCCAGTCGAGCACAGGAAAACAAAGCAGGGGACCCCTTTCAGCGCCGAAGCCTTCGCCCTCCTTTCGCCGCAGATTACTGTAGGAGGCCGTGACCAGGAGACGCTCTGATGGTCTCATTCTTCAAGGAACAAACCCCACATCCTCGCCGCAGCAGACCCCGGCTGTGACCACCCAGCCTCAGCCGGTAAGAGCTGTGGACACTGATTGTGACCTGTTCGGTTCTGGCGGAGCCCCGTCTACACTCTCACGGCAGCTCTTCTCCCCCTCAACCTTGATTATCGCCGATTCCATAGGCAGGAATGTGCGTTTTTTTTAATGCATCAACACACTGCGTCCCCGGCGCCATGACATCCGACATTCAGAAAAAGCTCCAGGATGTACTGCCCACACTCTCGTTATCCATCAAAAGAGTGATAATCCACGTAGGCTGCACAAACGATGCAGCTCGTCAACACGCCACCTTTTTTACTTCCTAAAGAACCGTGGAATGTCTGTTTTTATTTCGGGACCGATTCCCACCGTAGGCCGCGGTACCGCTCGCTTCAGCAGACTTATAGTCTTCACACCTGGCTGCAGTCCACCTGCACAGCTCAGAACGTTGGGTTTATTGACAATTTTAACCTTTTCTGGAATCGCCGGTCTCTTTTTTTTTTTTTATACCACTCTTCCACATCCATATCAACACACCTAGACCATGAGTTGCATACATGTATTCCAATGGCTGTCAGGGCCCCATTATACAACAGGCAAAGAAACCAAGAAATGACAAGCATGTAATTCAATGGTAAAATGTCACATCTGGTGATATACAGTCAAAAGGACAAATTGAACTATTCTACTCCAATATAAAACCCTGACATTACTAAATGCATGATTTTATACCGGTATGGCGGAGAGATCAAAAGATGTGGTTATAATGGGAGTGGATGGGACAGTTTTGTCCGCGAGTGGCTAATGTGTGACTTTTTTGTTTAATCTGATTCTGTGCAAAAATTAATAATCCACCAAAATAAATGTTGTTGCTAATCTTTCACATATCCAAGACTGTGATTTAAAAAAAAGCAGACCCCTCCCCCCCAGAGGTCGCGTTAACCGAATATTTTCCGTCTATGACGATTTTTTTTGAACAATGATGGAAAAATCTGAAAGCAGTCCGTAATTTTGACGGATTAGAACAAACTCGGAACAGCGCCAAAGTTTCCCCGCAGCGAGGCTCCGGTGTTATGCATGCCTGCCAAAAAGGAAATTATACCGTTTCCAAACCCAACTTTGCCCTTCAAATCATTGAAATGTTTTGGCTTTACGCTGTGCGCACTCCTGCGAGGTGCAGTGGGCATGCATAACAAGGCGCTAACGAGCGTTCACGAGCGTGCGCCCACCCCCCCGTTGACAGTTCACGACTGTGCTTCCCCCCCCACACACCCCCGGTTGACAGTTCTCTCTCTCTCCCCCCCCCAGAGTGTAAAGGCCGATGGGTAACACTGAATTTTGACGGAAATTTTACGATCCTGTCTGTCAAAATGACGGGCAGTGAAAAAGTCTAGCGCAACCTCTGGACCCCCCCAACATTCATTATATGGAAAATAACTGCTTTTTTGTGCATGTTTTTCATAGAAAACGCAAATTCATGTTTTCAAACTGGCAGTTCAAGGGTTAAAATCCTGAACATAAATTAACATTTGGTATTTTTGATCAGGACCTAAGTTGATTGAAAGATTTAACCCCAAACAGTTTTAAAAAATATTAATCTGTTGTCATTTAAGAGGAGTTTTTGGAATTGGACATTTTTGTCCCGAATGACTAATGTGTGACTTTGTTGTTCAATCTGATTTTGAGCAAAAACTAATAATGCAAAAAAATAAATGTTGATGCTAATCTTTGACATATCCAAGACTGTTATAAAAAAAAAGAGCCAGTCCCCAGATATATATACTCATTTTCTCTGTTTTCATCATGAAAAGAACCAGCAGTTTCATGTTTTCAAAATGGCATTTAAAGGGTTAAAATCCTGAAAATGATTACATTTTTGGTATTTTCTATTAGGGCGGAAGTTGCTTTAAAGATTGAACCCAAAAAACTTGTGAGAAAAAACTTTTAATATAAAAGTCTTTTTTGCAGTGGACATTTTTGTCTCGAATGACTAATTTGCGTAGTCAATTTGTTACACAGTAAATTAAAGACCGATTTGAAAAATTGAAATTGGAATTCCAAAATAGATCGAGAAAATAGCCTTGTTACAAAAAAGCAGGCCATTTGCACCAACACAACCAAAGTTATTGCAAAATGAAAAGTGACCCATATGGACAAAAACGTCCACAGTGATACCGGAGGGTTAACTTTTGGTGTTCTGTTATTAGACTATAAGCCACTGCATAAGAATGCCTCCAAAAGAAATCTATCAGATTCTGCTGTAGCAAAATTTATGGAAAAAATTCCATCAGTGCTTAGCTCATTAACATCGCACAGTTCAAGGGAGGACTCCTTTACTAACCTTACGCCCCCACACATAGATCATATGATTGATAGTGTTACAGGGGCGATACAAATAACACTGGACTCTATTGCCCCTTTTAAAATTAAGAAAATTAAACTAAGAAGACTAGCTCCATGGCATAACAATGAAACACACATAATAAAGCAGAGCACAAGGCAACTTGAAAGGAAATGGCGCTCCACCAAGCATGAAGAATTTCGGTTACTCTGGCTTGATAACCTTAAACAATATAAGAACTATGCACTGCCAGTGCAGCTTATTATTCCGCCCTAATAGAAGAAAAATAAAAACAATGCCAGGTTTCTTTTTAGTACATAGCCAGGCTGACCGAGAGTCACAGCTCCATTGAGTCTTCTAATTCCTACATCCATCAGTAGTAATGACTTTATGAACTTCTTTAATGATAATATTATAACTCTGAGGGACAAAATAAACCACCACCTACCCTTAGCCAGCCCTGAATCACCCTTAACACCGGACATATACTTAGAGTGCTTCTCTCCTATAGACCAAAACCAACTAAATTCAATTATTTCATCCTCTAAAAGCATCTACCTGTATCTTAGACCCTGTTCCATCTAAGCTGTTTAAGGAAATTACTCCCCTAATTAATACACCTGTATTAAATATGATGAATATATCTTTACTGTTCCACAGTCATTTAAAGTAGCTGTAATTAAACCTATTATAAAAAAAAAAACCTTGATCCTGAGGTTATGGCCAACTACAGGCCAATATCAAACATTCCCTTCCTCTCAAAAATCCTCGAGAAAGCAGTGGCCTCACAATTGTGTGCATTTTTAAATACAAATTGTTTATTTGTGAAATTCCAGTCAGGTTTTAGAAAACATCATAGCACAGAGAGAGCACTGGTTAAAGTCACAAATGACCTGCTTTGTGCATCTGATAATGGACTTGCCTCTATCCTGGTTCTGTTAGACCTGAGTGCTGCCTTTGACACTATTGACCATAACATACTACTCCAAAGATTAGAGTTGTTGATAGGTATAAGGGGAACTGCACTAAGCTGGTTCAGGTCTTATCTATCAAAACGGTCTCAGTTTGTATCTGTCAACGATGAATCCGCATTACAAACTACAGTCAGTCATGGAGTACCGCAAGGGTCTGTACTTGGACCCATCCTGTTCATCATATATATGCCATTGGGCAATATCATAAGGAATAACTCCATAAATGTTAATTGTTATGCAGATGATACACAATTGTATCTATCAATTAAACCAGATGTACAATTTCCATTAGTTAAACTGCAAGAATGCCTCACAGACATAAAGACATGGATGACCAGCAACTTTCTATTATTAAACTCCGACAAAACAGAAGTCATTATACTAGGATCCCAGCACCTTCGGAACGAACTGTCCAACAACATAATTTTTTCGAATTGTATTACCATGACCTCCAGCACCACGGTAAAAATTCTTGGTGTTATTTTTGACGAGGATTTGTCTTTTAAATCCCATATAAAGCAAATTTCAAGGACTGTCTACTTTCATCTACGGAATATTGCAAAAAATCAGGCACATTCTAAATCACAACAATGCAGAAACACTAATCCATGCTTTTATCACCTCCAGGCTGGATTATTGCAATTCCCTTTGATCAGGCTGCCCAAACTCATCATTAAAGACCCTACAATTCATACAAAATGCTACAGCATGGGTTTTTAGGAATGAAAAAGATGGACCACATCACTCCTGTTTTAGCAGCCTTGCACTGGCTACCAGTTCAGTCCAGGGTTGATTTTAAAATACTTTTACTCACATACAAAGCGCTAAATGGTCAGGGACCATCCTACCTACATGATCTTTTAATCTCCTATTGCCCCTCTAGGGCATTAAGATCCCGGAGTGCAGGTCTGTTGGTGGTTCCCAGAGTCCACAAAAAAAGATCAGGTGCTAGAGCTTTCGGCTACCAAGCCCCGTTCCTCTGGAATCAACTTCCAGTGACGATTAGGGAGGCAGACAGTGTCCACACATTTAAGAGTAGGTTAAAGACTTTCCTTTTTAGTACAGCGTACAGTTAAGTTTTAAACCCCCTTTTATACATCCTCATGGACACTTCGTTTTATGGAATTTTATTTATTGTACTCTAACTGTATTTGTGTCATTGTGTTATGTTCCTTTTTAAATTATTTCACATTGATCTTGTAAGATACGTTTGTTGTTTTTACATTGTTTTACATTGCCAATTGTGTTTGTTGACTTGTGAAGCCCTCTGAGACAAATGGGATTTGTGATTTTGGGCTATATAAATAAACTTGAATTGAATTGTTTACATTATCTTTTAAATGTGGCCAAGATCAGAATCCTGTGTGAACTAGTTTCTGGGTGTTTCTCAATGTCGAGTACGCTTGCTTGGTAGCACATGTCTTCCGAGTCACTTGCTTCAGAAGCTAGGCAAGAATACTTCCTGGCATTCGGAAAACGAAGAGTGGAACCGAGTGGAACAGGCGAGCAAGTGTGCAGGTGTGCGTCATATGAGAGGCCCCGCCTTACATTTTCGGGGAAATTGGTCCGTACGCAAAGCATTGTGGGGATTTTAAGACCGCGGAGTCTACACATGTGGAGCCTCGACATTTCTCCAAACAAAGTACGCCGGGCTCGGTAGAATTACAAGTATGCTGGACATTGGAACAGTCCTTCGGCGGCACTCAATGACGTAGTATGCTTGAAATAGTGGCTCTGGAGCAGCCTTCCTCGACATTGAGAAACACCCACAGTCCTGAACAGACCCTCATGCACGAAAGAAAAATAACAATGTTGTACTGCAGTAACAATAGAGGCCACTTAGGTCGGCATTTAGAGTATAGTTTATGTTATTCTTGATGGCAACGATGAAGAGGAACATAGTCAACATCTTTCCCAAGAATTACCATCTTTCGGTTTAATGCCTCTGTCATCCAGTCACTTTGCAGTTTACATACATGTCTGTCCGAATTGCGTTTAAACCAACATTTGTTTGAAACAGTGACAGTATTTATATTTGTTGTGTGGAAATCTGAAATCTGATCTGTAACTGATTTAGGACCACATATGAAAGTGGCCAAAATCAGAATAAAAAATATAAAATTGTATGAGATTCCAATTTAGTTCTGGCCTATTCGGGCCACTGTGCACATTACACCAAAATGTCCACCTATTTGACCATCATGCATTTGTTTCATGACATCAGGGCGGAAGACTCGAGGCAGCACCACTTGTGGATACAACTGTGTGTCATCTAGGCAGTAGAACCGCCTAACCAGAATTCCGTCTTTGAAGTAGAGGCGCTTCCACTGGCTCCAATATGTTTTTGTAGCTGGGCTGCACGGGGAGACTGTTACCCATTATGGCCGTTAGTCGCTGGCCTCCATCCATGCTTTGATGAGGCCTATGTCTGGATCAGCCTCCTGAGCCTGCCGCATTTCCTCTGGGCTCCAGCCGCAGAACAGCCCAGTAGTATTGTTGGCCGTAGTCCGGTAGATTATTCCAGCTGGCAAGCTGTCCCTCAGGCTCTTTCACCCGTGTTAGCCAGCGAAGGCTGCTGTGGTCAGTGCACACTGTGAATGGCCGGCCCAGGAGGTACTGCCTGAAGTGTGATGTAAACTCCACCACAGCCAGCAGTTCACGTCGTGTAGTGCAGTAATTCTGTTCAGTTTTGGATAGTTTGCTACTCCCATAGGCCAGCACGGGCTCTCTGCCCTGCTGAACCTGAGAGAGGACAGCGCCAATGCCCACATCACTGGCATCTGTGTCCAGTATCATGCTGCCTTGGTCGAGTGGATAACCCAAAACTGGTGCTGTGGTTAGCAGACGCTTGAGCTCGTTGAATGATTCCTGGCATCCTTCACTCCAGTGAAAACGGGCATACTTCTTTGTCAGGGCGTGGAGGGGCTCAGCCACGGAGGCAAAGTCTTTAACGAACCGCCTGTAGTATGATGCAAGGCCGATGAACTGGCGGACTTCTTGGACTGATGTAGGCGCCGGCCAATCCTGCACCTTCTGATCTTTGCTGGGGTCAGTAGCCACACCATCCTCAGGGACAATGTGGCCCAGTTAGGCCACCTGGCGGCGAAAGAGACAGCATTTTGCAGGCTTGAGTTTCAGGTTAGCCTGTTGGAGGCGGTCGAAAACCTGGCACAGTCTTTGCAGCATCTCTGGCACATCTCTGCCCAGCACGATGATGTCGTCCAGGTAGACGAGGCAGGTCTCCCACTGCATGCCGGTCAACACGCGGACCGGCCCATCAGGCGCTAAAAGGTCGCGGGGGCGTTGCACAATCCGAAGGGCATGACATTCCACTCAAACAGTCCATTTCTTGTGCAGAAGGCAGATGCTTTGTGTGCTCTAGGGGTCAGCTCGACCTGCCAATAGCCAGAGGCGAGGTCCAGCGTGCTGAACCATTTGGCATTGGAGAGGGTGTCTAGTGTGTCTTGGATGCGGGGTAGTGGATACGCATCTTTAATAGTGCTGTCATTTAGGGCTCTATAGTCTATGCAAAGGCGGTAGGTGCCGTCCTTTTTGCACACCATAACTATAGGTGACGCCCAGCTGCTGTTACTGCGGCGGGCCAGTCCTACCTCCAGGCTCTGTTGTATCTGCTGGTTGGCACTTTCTTGCTTCTCTGAGGCCATACGGCGTGGCGTTTGCTTGACTGGGGCACCTGGCCTGGTTCGGATGTCATGCTGCACCAGGCTAGTGTGGCCGAGGTCATCAGGGCCAGTAGAGAACACACTGCCATATGTGTGCAGTAACTTTGCAAGCTGGGGCTGCTCTTCAGCTTTCAGCTCAGTAGAGTTCTGGGCGTAGAGCTGTTGCAGGTGCTTTGGGACCGTGGGACCAATGACAGTCTGCCCCGGCTGATCTGTAGTGGCTGCAGGCTGTACAGCTTCGACAGGTTGAAGAACAGCGGCGATGGCCCCCTCCTTGATGGTTACGGGAGCGTTGCCTGGATTGAAGATGCGGAGGGCACAGTTCCAGAGTGCTGAGTTTCTACAAGGGCTCGGGCTACCAGCAGTCTGTGTTTTTCAACGAAACCCTTGGTGGGGCTAAGCATCCCCTTTAGCTTGTCCTTTAAAACGTGTGTAGCCTGGCACCATGTACTCCCGCCCAGGCTCCACTACAACAGTCCGGGATACTCTCACTGCACGTGATGGTGGCTTGCTTCGTGGCTTGAAGAATGGGACCTCTTCACCAAACAGAACCATACGATTGGTACCATAATCAAGACGTGCTTTGGATTGGACCAGGAATGGATGGCCTAGCAGGGCTTCATCTGAAGCTATGTCAGCAACCAGGAAGTGTATGCTAACTTGGCGTCGGTTTATCTGGACAGGGAAGTTAGCCTCACCGAGCACAGGTATGTCACCCGGACCGATACCAACAACGGACGTAACAACTGATTGCTGGAGAGGAGGCCGGACCTCTGGGTTAATAGCTTCGTACTGATGCAGAGCCAACACACTTTTCCGTGCACCACTGTCCAAAACAGCACACACTTCCAGTTCATTTATAAGCATGAGAATACTCATTTCTTGATTTTGTGTTTTAAGGTGAAGCACAGTGGGGTCAGTGATTTCAGGAAATGCTGAATAAACTTGGGCTCTTGTTGTTTTCTTTGGTGAGGGGCAATTTATCTTCATGTAACCTAATCCTGAACAGTTATGACAACGAATCTCCTCCCAGTTAATGTCTTTATGGCCTTTTTGTTTGCTGGGTGTGTATTTTGAGTTGGAGAAGGTGTGTTGGGGATATGGGCTGGAGTTATCAGGCTCAGACTTCCATCTGGGTCCTGGGGGTGTGGCTGCAGTCTCAATCAGCTCCTCCTCTGCTCTTTCCCTGATGACAGCAGCACGGGGCCTCCGTTCAGTGGTGTTGTGTGCCCCTGGGTGCATGCGGCTAGTGACATAAAGCGCAGTCTGCTTGGTGGTTTCATGGCGGCGGGCAATGTCATAGGCTTGGGCTAGTGTCTGAGTCCGCTGCTCCAACAGTTTTTGAACAATTTCTGCATCTCCCAGAGTATTAGTGAAAACTTCAACGCCTATCACGTCTTGCTCAGTCTCATTCCTGTTACTGTAGACTACAGACACTTTCCCATAAATGTCATCCCTCAAAACATGAAGAGCCTCACGCGTTTTGCGGACACGCTGTCTTAATTCAATAGCCACTGCTGCTGCATGCACTGAAGAGGGGCCGTATGCAGTCTCTAGTTCCTCCAGCAGGTGGCGGTAGTCCCACTGTGAAGACCTGGGATTTCTGTGGACAATTGCCGCTGCTGCACCCACAAGGCAACACTTCAATTGGATAGCCATAGTCTTTTCTGACCAACAATTAGCTTCAGCGCAGCTCTCAAACCTGTGCAGGAACTCTTTCCAAGGTGTTATGCCATCATAATGACCAGGGCGCAGTATTGGGACTCTTTCTCTCTGTTCGCAGTCCTCCTCACCCTCTGAAGAATCCGGGCAGTGTGCACGGCGAGGCTGGCGTCCACGTGATTTTGGCCATTCATATTTGGGGGAATAGCACTTTAATGGCATAGTCTGCCTATGCTCTTTTTCTGGTGACAGCCTATAGTATGGGGGACATGGAGGATAAGGGATGCTATGTATGAATTCTACCATATATTCAGGGGTAAAGGGGTTTGAAACAGTAGCAGCCATACACGTGTCCTGCACCCTTGATGGTGTGGCATGAGCTTGGGGGCTATACACGTGATCGCATGGGCCTCGGCCTTGTATTTCACAGTCTTGAGCAAAAGGGTTTGTGCTTGAAAACCTCGGCCAACTGGGTTCATTGTCACATATGAAAGGGTTAAAACGTCCAAACACTTTATTTCTTTCATTTATTTCTTTCATTAACATTGTCCATTTTAAATTCCACCTGTGTCTATGTAGCAGTTAGACTCATGAACGGGTTGGAATAGCTTGTAGCTCGTAGCAATCCTCCGGCTCGTTTGCGTTAGCGGTCGCCATTTATCTTAGCTTGCAGCCGCATAAACTTGCTAATTAGCGCGGCAAATCTCACGGTTTATCTCCACCGTTTATTTACTCTGTTTATGTCCTCACCACTGTCTTTATGTTGAACATGAACAGTCCCTTCGTGGTCGCCAATGTTGAACTTTCCTGTCAGCTCCCAGACCGTAGTCGAGGAAACAGGGGGGGGGGTGACTCTCTGTCGTCTCCCAGGGCAGAAGCAACACGCTTCGGGTTCAATAACCCACTTTATCGGGATGACTGGAGAGAGGCAAGCTCTTCTTGGGAGGTCGTTGCATTTATTTAGCTCTTCTGTTTCACAAGATATCACAGACCTATCCTTTTTCTGCTGCCTCGTTTTACTTCTAGAAAACATATATCCCGCTCGCTCACTCTCGCTCTACCATACCCACACACAAGGGTGTAACTTTGGTTGAGAAGGACACAAAACAGGGGGTCCTCCGCAATGAAACATTTTCTCAATTGAATTCCATTTCCTGCCTTTCTGCAAATATATTAGGGACTAGCGTTAACAAATCCAAGAAAAATGTGTAGTGTAATGAGTGTGCACACTTATCTAGTATCCTATCCATGTGAACCTGTCTTATTTGTGATGACCTCACATCCTCTAGGGGGGTCCGGGGGCATGCACCCCGGGAAGATTTTTTATTTAAATTGAAGTTAAAAGCATCAATCTGGTGCACTTTGAGGACAACATTAAGAGATGTATGGATACAGCTCTCAACACTAATATGAAACAGAACTGTATATATTTCAATAATCAAAAAGCCATTAGAATATGCTCACAACCAATAACACATATTTGATCAACTCCTCTCTCCTATCTTTATCTTACCTAGTCTGCATTCTTTCTTTTTATTTATGCATAATAATCACTCCCCTTTCAAACTGTGTTTTTTACATTTGTACTGACCTATAGTAGACACATATGCTACAATGCTATAATGCTACACATTGGAAGGATTTCTTAACTTATTTTATATACAACTAATATTACATAGATGGAAATATTTGTTTACATAGATGACCAAACCCACTGAGATAACTTAGAGTCCTTTACCTCCCTGAGCTGACGTTATCTCTCTCAGTCCGACAGGAGAGGACTCTCCCTCTCCTTATTGTTGAAACAGTTTCTAATCTCCGTTAGCTCATTACGCCCATGGCCACACACACACACACACATGCACGTCCACACACAGCAAAGTAAATATATTACCTTGGTTGCTGATTGGCTAATGGTTACACAAGCCAAAAAATCGTTATGACATAAAGTGGCCAAAATCTGATCAGCTCATTTTCAGACATGTTTTATATAAATGGATCAGGACAAAAAGAGAGAGAATATTTTTTCCTGAAACTTTCAGAATCTCTTTACACAGAGGGGACACATGTTGATGTGAAAAGACATGAAAAAGTGGATTTTGCATAGGTGACCTTTAATTTAAAGTATGTATTTCACCTCTGGAATCTCGCCCTGGAACCGGTTTGGTGGAAAAGGGGCACAGTTCCTGGATGATTGCCCAGGATCCACCACTAGGTGTCCGCAGCTCCTCTGTCTCCTGTCGGGTTTTAAACCACAGTGTGGTGCCAACTGTTCAACCAGCAGCGGAGGGGTTAATATAATCCCTGCTAGGGAATGGGCGGAGATTCCAGCTGGGACACAAACCGGACCAACGGAAAAGGCTATACTGAAACCTGGACCAGCCAGAAACCCGCTGTTGGAGTTGTGTGTATGCATTTATCTTTGTGTGGCCTTTTTTGTTTCCTATACACCTTTTTTGCGCATAATTACACCGTGTGGTACCGAGGAGCGCCATGAAATCCATTGAGAAGTTGTGGAGTTGCTGTCAGCTATGGGTGAAGTAGTCATTAGGACGTGGAAATCTGCTGTGGAGAAGTCCAACAACAGAACCTCAGGATCAACAGGACTGCGAGGAGCACTCCCTTTCTGCACAATCTAAAACAATGGAAGAGTCTCCATGCCTTTACGCGGATACAGCCCTGTGAGCCCAGACAACGCGCTGTAGAGGGACTGAGATGGTCTAAAAGCACACTTTACTGTGGAGGTTTGCACACATAAAGAGGAGTTAATCCAATGAGAGGGCTGATGGTAAAGTAATTACCGGTGTCAGCTGCGAATAGACACACAAATCTGGTATTTCGACAACACGCCGACTGACACCATGTGGAGCCCGGGGACGTGGATGTGGAGAGTGGCTGTGTGCTGCATGCTTCTGGAAACATTTCTACACACTGCCAGAGGTAGGACAAAGCGGGATTGTCTGCCTTTGCAATACATTATCTGCTCTCTTCTATCGAGCCGGTTTGTGTAGAAACATCACACAGTGGGTCAGTGTTTGTGGCACATACGGGGAGAGGAGCTACTGTAAACTGGAGCCACATGCAGGAGAGTCAACATTTGGGTGCTTGTTTACAGTGCAGCCATGGCTCTGAGAAAATATCATTTATACCCTCTTTCATCAGAACATATGATGGAAGTGCACTGTGCCTAACTCAGTCCTTCGGGAAGATAGATTTAAAGCACAATATGAAAAGATGAATACATGTAAAGCTGATATATGAAAAAGAAGGGGTTTATAGATTTCTGTTATGAATATTTAACAAATCATTTAAATTCTTTAATTTTCAGTGTGTGAATTCAATGAGGCAATATCATGAAAACCTTCAAAAACATATCTCTAATTCTGGATTAAAACATTTGTGTATGTGCATTTAAGCATCAATTGACCAAATCAAATTGAGCGAAAACACAAGATCCCTATAGGCCTTTAGTTCAAAGTAAGATGACACTTGTGAAAATGTCAACACTCTTAAATGACTGACCTGAAAACCACCCCTGCAATGCCATGCACACTTCCTTTGTGAATATTCTAATGTTTAACTATTGTTGGCACTGAGTCAGATCACTGGTATGTTTTTCTGGCTGCTGTTAGTTTCATTGGACTGCATTTTCACTGAGAGATGTACATTGATGTCACCTCAATTGGAGATACATATCATAAGAACAAATCATTACAACAAACATTACCATAGAGCTGAATAATCAGACTCACTGCTATTGAAAACCATACATTTCACAAGGAGTACAGCAGGTCTGTTTTCTGGTCCCTAACTTGAAGTCCCATTAGAACTACATTAATGATTTTTTTTCCAGTTATTTATTTGTACTGTAAGCCTCCCTGTCTCTGATCTTCTTCAGGTCTTAACATGTGTATGGGTGGCAGCGCTACTTCCTGTGAAGAATGCCTCCTGATTCACCGCAGATGCGCCTGGTGCGCACAAGAGGTACCATGGTTCTCATGATTTAAACACTGTGCAGGTATAGTTTCCACAGAGGTCAACAGAGGTGGGAAGTAGTGGAGTACAAATACTTCGTTACTGTACTTTTTCTTGTACTGTTACATTTGTCTGGTATCAGTACTTTACTGCACTACTTATTTTTCTGACGACCTTTTACTTTTACTTCTTACATGTTGAACTCAAATACCTGTACTTTCTACTTCTCACATGTTGAACTCAAATACCTGTACTTTCTACTTCTTACATGTTGAACTCAAATACCTGTACTTTCTACTTCTTACATGTTGAATACAAATACCTGTACTTTCTACTTCTTACATGTTGAACCCAAATACCTGTACTTTCTACTTCTTACACGTTGAACTCAAATACCTGTACTTTCTACTTCTCACATGTTGAACTCAAATACCTGTACTTTCTACTTCTCACATGTTGAACACAAATACCTGTACTTTCTACTTCTTACATGTTGAACTCAAATACCTGTACTTTCTACTTCTCACATGTTGAACACAAATACCTGTACTTTCTACTTCTTACATGTTGAACCAAATACCTGTACTTTCTACTTCTTAAATGTTGAACCCAAATACCGTACTTTCTACTTCTCACATGTTGAACACAAATACCTGTACTTTCTACTTCTCACATGTTGAACACAAATACCTGTACTTTCTTTCTTACATGTGAACTCAAATACCTGTACTTTCTACTTCTTACATGTTGAACTCAAATACCTGTACTTTCTACTTCTTACATGTTGAACACAAATACCTGTACTTTCTACTTCTCACATGTTGAACTCAAATACCTGTACTTTCTACTTCTTACATGTTGAACTCAAATACCTGTACTTTCTACTTCTTACATGTTGAACACAAATACCTGTACTTTCTACTTCTCTCATGTTGAACTCAAATACCTGTACTTTCTACTTCTCACATGTTGAACACAAATACCTGTACTTTCTACTTCTTACATGTTGAACACAAATACCTGTACTTTCTACTTCTTAAATGTTGAACCCAAATACCTGTACTTTCTACTTCTCACATGTTGAACACAAATACCTGTACTTTCTACTTCTCACATGTTGAACACAAATACCTGTACTTTCTTCTTACATGTTGAACTCAAATACCTGTACTTTCTACTTCTTACATGTTGAACTCAAATACCTGTACTTTCTACTTCTTACATGTTGAACACAAATACCTGTACTTTCTACTTCTCACATGTTGAACTCAAATACCTGTACTTTCTACTTCTTACATGTTGAACTCAAATACCTGTACTTTCTACTTCTTACATGTTGAACACAAATACCTGTACTTTCTACTTCTCTCATGTTGAACTCAAATACCTGTACTTTCTACTTCTTACATGTTTGAACTCAAATACCTGAACTTTCTACTTCTTACATGTTGAACACAAATACCTGTACTTCTACTTCTTACATGTTGAACTCAAATACCTGAACTTTCTACTTCTTACACGTTGAACTCAAATACCTGAACTTTCTACTTCTCTCATTTCCCAAACAGCTGGTTCCTTTAGTCTGAATGTGTGTTGGTGCGTGATCATTATTCTTTAGAGCAACTGCGTGCCTATTGGTTGGAACACGATCCGTGTATCCATCACTTCCTGGTCTTCTCTAAAGAAGAGGGACCAATGGAAACGTTGTCATGTTGCCGTTGTTCAGCATGGAAACATTCATTAGCTAACAATGACATTATTGTTCTATTAATATAAAGGGAGGTCAGGTACTCTTTAAAGCAGCTGCTAGTTATGGGTACTTTCTACTGAAGTACACTTCAAAGCCCATACTTCTACTTGAGTAAAGAAGTTTAGTCAGTACTTTTACCAGAGTATCTTTAAACACGAGTATCTGTACTTCTACTTGAGCAAAGGATGTGTGTACGTTTGCCATCTCTGGAGGACAAACAATGATTGTCGGCCACTTGTATCCTTATGTTTCCCACCACTGTCAATAACGTCAGGTTTGTTTCCTCTCCATCCTTCAGGAGTTTGGGAGGGGGCGGACTCTGACACGCTGTGATTTCAGTCAGAACCTGCAGAAGAGAGGCTGCGACGCTCGGTTCATCGAGTACCCCACCAGCAGCGTCTCGGTGCTGCACAACATGCCTCTGAGCTCCAAAGGGTCCGGGTGGACCCAGAACGACGTGGTTCAGATTCAGCCTCAGAAAGTCTCCCTCAGCCTGCGGCCAGGTAAAGATAGACTTTAGAGTGCACACGCCTGAGAGAAGGTTTGCTTACAAAAGTCACATAATGAATAATACAAAGCTTCTTTCCTCGAGTCCTAATGGAATACCTCACCCACCACATTTTCTTTAAAGAAGCAATGAAAGAAGAATCCAACATCTGAGAAAAGTCTGAATGAAAGTAAATGGCGGCCATGTTTTAAAATAGCAAAACTTTATCGAAACATTTCCAAACTATCACAACACTCGTGCAATGTCATCCAAGTCTTGTGTCTTCAGTGCATGCTCACTATTTTGATCATTTCATGCATTTGATACTAGAAGCTGACTTTATGAACGCAGAGCATCACGTCTGCAAAAGCACGAGACTGTCTAGTAGTGTTTTAAATAATCCGGTGTTAGTCATATGTATGTGTTTGTAAAGTAGTATGCATGGGCCTGGATAAATGAGACGGTTTGTAAATAAATGTTTTGATGAAGTGTCCCTGTTGTTTACTGCTGCCCCCATTTACTTCAATTCGTCAAGATGATTCTATAGTTTTTGGATTCTTCTTTCTCCCTGGAGCCATGACAACAACCCTCTTTAAGTGTTAGTGTGAGTAAACCAGCTTCTCTCCTCGGCCCCTCCAGGAGACCAGACGTGGTTTGAGCTGCAGGTGCGGCAGGTGGGAGGATTACCCCGTGGACCTCTACTACCTGATGGACCTCTCTCTCTCCATGAAAGACGACCTGGAGACCATCCGGAACCTGGGCACCAAGCTGGCCCTGGAGATGGGGAAAGCTCACCAGCAACTTCAGGCTGGGCTTCGGCTCCTTCGTGGACAAAAACATGTCTCCCTTCTCCTACACTGCTCCCAAGTACCAGGAGAATCCGTGCAATGGGTGAGCAGCGGCTGCAGGATTAAACCCTCCTGTCATGTTCGGCGTCGAATGTGACCGACATACTACTTTCATCCATCACAAATATTATGTTTTACATTTGATTGCTTCAAGGCCGTATGATATCCTCCACAGTAGGCATTTCAGCACATCAGAATACCTGTATTCGTCCAGCAGAGGGGACATTTACATATACAACTTTGTAACACCTATGATGTTCGCCACACGTAGATGAATGGGTAACCCTCGGCAACCCACACGTCGAAGAAAGTTCATTTAATTACATTTTCAGTGTTTATTCTTTGTATGTTCACTGCAGTGAAAACCAGTAGTCTGAGAAATAGTTTACAGCTTAAAAGGGGGTTATACGAATTCGGTGATGATTCGTGTTTTTTTGTGTTAATGAGAGCAGTTAAAACAGACCAATTGAACCCCAAAGTAAGAGCGGAGACACGAACACGGCAGCAGGGTTAAAGCATGAATATAAAGGAAGCAAGGAGCCTGCGTGTGACTGAAGAAGCGCTCGGTCAGGAGAGGGAAGTGAAGTAACGATTGACTCAAACCCACTCGTCTATTTGTGCACACTCATGAAACATGCATGGGTGGATACCCTCCGGTTGCAGGGATGGGAGATGTGTTTCATATGGGATAAAGCAGAGGGTTTGTCGCTGAGGGCAAAGTGACAGGCAGAGGGTCAGAAGCTGCATGTTTGCCCCGGAGAGAGAGCGCTCTGCATCGCGCATCACTTCACATCTAGGCTAGTGTGTGTGTGTGTGTGTGTGTGTGGTGTGTGTGTGTGTGTGTGTGTGTGGTGTGTGTGTGTGTGTGTGTGTGTGTGGTGTGTGTTGGTGTGTGTGTGGTGTGGTGTGTGTGTGTGGGGTGTGTGTGGTGTGTGTGTGTGTGTGTGTGTGTGTGTGTGTGTGTGTGTGTGTGGGTGTGTGTGTGTGTGTGTGGTGTGTGTGTGTGTGTGGTGTGTGTGTGTGTGTGTGTGTGTGTGTGTGTGTGTGTGTGTGTGTGTGTGTGTGGAGACTAGCATTACTATACTTGTGGGGACCTACATCTGTTTACACAGTCACGTGTGGGGACTCGCCTCCCTTATGGGGACAAATTGGAGGTCCCCATAAGGGGATCATTAATTTTAGGGTGAAGACTTGGTTAGGTTTAGGTTAGGATAAGTCTCTAGGAAATGCATGTAAGTCAATGTAATGTCCCCTGAAGTGTGTGTGTGTGTGTGTGTGGCACGGCAGCGAAATATTAAAAGGGATAGATGACAGCATGTTGACCTCTCAGCAACCCGGCTCACTTCGGCCCTTGTTCTTCCTGTGTATGTAAGAATGGAGCCCAACAATGAGGCTGAGTTTCATATGGACTCGTGCCATACAGGATATGAATCACAGGAGGTGGAGTATTTGAAAAAGGCTGAATATGTGTCAAACATCATTCTGAATGAAGTACTGTTGGTGCTGCAGAGATGTCCTGCAAATGATATGCCATATAACATTTTTTATTGGAATCGACAAACATAATGCAAAAATTATGATTATTCCGTCCAATATGAATGTGTTATTCTAATTGCAACATCACTAAAAAGTAATCGCAATACTATTTTACTTTCAGAATCTCTTTGCACACGTTGATGAAAAAGTGGATTTTGCATAATAGTTGACCTTTCATCTCCGACCCCCACAGATACAAACTGTTCCCCAACTGCGTCCCCACCTTCGGTTTCCGCCACATCCTCTCGCTGACGGACAAAGTGGACCGCTTCAACCAGGAGGTGCAGAAGCAGATGGTGTCTCGCAACCGCGACGCTCCGGAGGGCGGGTTCGACGCCATCCTGCAGGCCGCCGTTTGTAAGGTGAGGAAGTCTTTCGAATCTGAATGTATCGCCAGGACGTTTACACAAACAAGGAATTTGCTTTGCGGTGTAAACATGAACAACATAAGGAAATAAATCATCATTAAAAACTCACCTGTTCACCGTGGCCTTTGACCCCTAACCCATCACCGTCCCCCTGCTTCCACTCCTACTGCTATGTATTTCATTTTCCACTTTATTATTTGCCCCGTTTGTTTGTTCACCATGTAAAGCGGCCTTGGGTCCCTTGAAAGGCGCTATACAAATGTAATCTATTATTATTATTATTATTATTATTATTATTATTATTATAAGTGGTAAGAGAGGGTACAAAATATAACAATTATAAAAAAGAAAACATAAATATAAACTATTTAACATTACAAAAGAATAAAGACTAGATATTGAAATGGTTCCCCCCCCCCCCCCCGACTCGGCTGCATTGAAGGGAAGATGCCCCCGTGACAAGCGTCTGGTCTGTTTGCTTGTTAATTAAAAGCACAAGGGGGGGGGGGGGTAGACAGGAAGTGCCGTCTGCTGCAGCTGGTTAAACATGAGGACGAGTCAGATCTCTCCTCTGCCAATTTAATTGTTTTCTACAGGAAGAGAATGACTTCCTCCGAGCGGCTCCTGCCTTGTAATTTACTCCTGCCGCACTGTTTCAAACCCTCGCTGCCCAGGAGGCGGGGCTTAGTCCGTCCCATTCATCCTTCTTTTTGTTTGATAGTGTTGGTATGGTCAGCAGTTTAATGTCAAGCTGCTCATGAGTTAAAATAAACATGAAGTCGTTGCATTGTGTGAAACAGAGACAAGTGTTTAATTAATGAGAAAGTGAGTTGGCAGATATTTTACCTAGGTAAAAGTAGAAATACTATGTTTTTTGTATAAGTCCTGAGTTAAACACGTGACTTTCCATGAGTAAAACGCAACATGTTATATAACCCCTCTCCTCCGTGGCTTCATGTCGTGTTTCTGCAGTGGCGTGCATTAGTCAGCACTGTTGTTGGTAATGCAGCGGGCCTGTGGCAGACGGCTCTGGCTGCTGCTTCAGTGTGTGGATCATTGGGAAACTTCTAGAAACTTCTACTGAGTTCTTGGTTAAATATGGAGGCTTGCCTAAAGCATAAAGCAAAGTTATGTTGATATGTTGCTTCTGTCATCTGTAAACAGAGGTGGACGAAGTACTCAGATCTTCTCGTAAAAGTAGGAAACCGCAGTATAAAACACTCTCTTATAAGATTAGATGAAATATAAAAATATTTTCTTCTGGGTCCTGTTGGAGTGGGAGGCCTGTTAATTTATTCCGGCAATTACTCAGACCTACTAATTTACCTAACATAAGCTATTGAGTCTATGTAAGCTTACTGCTTGGCTCAGATCCACCTGAGTCAGCAGGATCTCACCTTAACTCCTGAAGAACCAGTTCAATTAACTGCTGTTTCAGACGACACGCTAAATCTGTTTAAGCGATCCTGAAGGATTTTGGTATCAGTAATGAGGCCCTAAGTGTGTGAGTGTGGCAGTTGTGCAATCTCACCTTAAAGCAGGAGAGGAGAGCGCAGATTTCTTTTAAGTTATCTCAATCCAAAGGGTGGGATGATTTTATCTGAAGAAAATGGTCCACACTTTTACAGGGTTTTTACTTTCTCTCGTTACAATATGACAATCATACAAAACACATCATGCTGTGGTCAATTACTAATATGAAACCTCAATTCACAGTTTTACATTTCTTATTGTATTTTGTCACTCTCTTCATCTGTCTCTCTTCAGTTGCATTAAAAACCTCTTCCGGTGGAATTCAGAGGAAAATCCTCATGGATTACCGGGTGGGAAAGATGCGGAGGGCACAGTTCCAGAGTGCTGAGTTTCTACAAGGGCTCGGGCTACCAGCAGTCTGTGTTTTTCAACGAAACCCTTGGTGGGGCTAAGCATTCCCCTTTAGCTTGTCCTTTAAACGTGTGTAGCCTGGCACCATGTACTCCCGCCCAGGCTCCACTACAACAGTCCGGGATACTCTCACTGCACGTGATGGTGGCTTGCTTCGTGTTGAAGAATGGGACCTCTTCACCAAACAGAACCATACGATTGGTACCATAGTCAAGACGTGCTTTGGATTGGACCAGGAATGGATGGCCTAGCAGGGCTTCATCTGAAGCTATGTCAGCAACCAGGAAGTGTATGCTAACTTGGCGTCGGTTTATCTGGACAGGGAAGTTAGCCTCACCGAGCACAGGTATGTCACCCGGACCGATACCAACAACGGACGTAACAACTGATTGCTGGAGAGGAGGCCGGACCTCTGGGTGAATAGCTTCGTACTGATGCAGAGCCAACACACTTTTCCGTGCACCACTGTCCAAAACAGCACACACTTCCAGTTCATTTATAAGCATGAGAATACTCATTTCTTGATTTTGTGTTTTAAGGTGAAGCACAGTGGGGTCAGTGATTTCAGGAAATGCTGAATAAACTTGGGCTCTTGTTGTTTTCTTTGGTGAGGGGCAATTTATCTTCATGTGACCTAATCCTGAACAGTTATGACAACGAATCTCCTCCCAGTTAATGTCTTTATGGCCTTTTTGTTTGCTGGGTGTGAATTTTGAGTTGGAGAAGGTGTGTTGGGGATATGGGCTGGAGTTAGCAGGCTCAGGCTTCCATCTGGGTCCTGGGGGTGTGGCTGCAGTCAATCTCCTCCTCCTCTTTCCCTGATGACAGCAGCACGGGGCCTCCTTCAGTGATGTGTGCCCCTGGGTGCATGCGGCTAGTGACATAAAGCGCAGTCTGCTTGGTGGTTTCATGGCGGCGGGCAATGTCATAGGCTTGGGCTAGTGTCTGAGTCCGCTGCTCCAACAGTTTTTGAACAATTTCTGCATCTCCCAGAGCATTAGTGAAAACTTCAACGCCTATCACGTCTTGCTCAGTCTCATTCCTGTTACTGTAGACTACAGACACTTTCCCATAAATGTCATCCCTCAAAACATGAAGAGCCTCACCCGTTTTGCGGACACGCTGTCTTAATTCAATAGCCACTGCTGCTGCATGAAGAAGGGGCCGTATGCAGTCTCTAGTTCCTCCAGCAGGTGGCGGTAGTCCCACTGTGAAGACCTGGGATTTCTGTGGACAATTGCCGCTGCTGCACCCACAAGGCAACACTTCAACTGGATAGCCATAGTCTTTTCTGACCAACAATTAGCTTCAGCGAGGCTGGCGTGCACGTGATTTTGGCCGTTCATATTTGGGGGAATAGCACTTTAATTGCATATCTGCCTATGCTCTTTTTCTGGTGACAGCCTATAGCATGGGGGACATGGAGGATAAGGGACTGGCGTGCTATGTATGAATTCTCCCATATATTCAGGGGTAAAGGGGTTTGAAACAGTAGCAGCCATACACGTGTCCTGCACCCTTGATGGTGTGGCATGAGCTTGGGGGCTATACACGTGATCGCATGGGCCTCGGCCTTGTATTTCACAGTCTTGAGCAAAAGGGTTTGTGCTTGAAAACCTCGGCCAACTGGGTTCATTGTCACATATGAAAGGGTTAAAACGTCCAAACACTTTATTTCTTTCATTAACATTGTCCATTTTAAATTCCACCTGTGTCTATGTAGCAGTTAGACTCATGAACGGGTTGGAATAGCTTGTAGCTCGTAGCAATCCTCCGGCTCGTTTGCGTTAGCGGTCGCCATTTAGCTTAGCTTGCAGCGCACGCTAAACTAATTAGCGCGGCAAATCTCACGGTTTATCTCCACCGTTATTTACTCTGTTTATGTCCTCACCACTGTCTTTATGTTGAACATGAACAGTCCCTTCGTGGTCGCCAATGTTGAACTTTCCTGTCAGCTCCCAGACCGTAGTCGAGGAAACAGGGGGGGGGGGGACTCTCTGTCGTCTCCCAGGGCAGAAGCAACACGCTTCGGGTTCAATAACCCACTTTATCGGGATGACTGGAGAGAGGCAAGCTTCTTGGGAGGTCGTTGCATTTATTTAGCTCTCTGTTTCACAAGATATCACAGACCTATCCTTTTTCTGCTGCCTCGTTTTACTTCTAGAAAACATATATCCCGCTCGCTCACTCTCGCTCTACCATACCCACACACAAGGGTGTAACTTTGGTTGAGAAGGACACAAAACAGGGGGTCCTCCGCAATGAAACATTTTCTCAATTGAATTCCATTTCCTGCCTTTCTGCAAATATATTAGGGACTAGCGTTAACAAATCCAAGAAAAATGTGTAGTGTAATGAGTGTGCACACTTATCTAGTATCCTATCCATGTGAACCTGTCTTATTTGTGATGACCTCACATCCTCTAGGGGGGTCCGGGGGCATGCACCCCGGGAAGATTTTTTATTTAAATTGAAGTTAAAAGCATCAATCTGGTGCACTTTGAGGACAACATTAAGAGATGTATGGATACAGCTCTCAACACTAATATGAAACAGAACTGTATATATTTCAATAATCAAAAATCCATTAGAATATGCTCACAACCAATAACACATATTTGATCAACTCCCTCTCCTCTTTATTTACCTAGTCTGCATTCTTTCTTTTTATTTATGCATAATAATCACTCCCCTTTCAAACTGTGTTTTTTACATTTGTACTGACCTATAGTAGACACATATGCTACAATGCTATAATGCTACACATTGGAAGGATTTCTTAACTTATTTTATATACAACTAATATTACATAGATGGAAATATTTGTTTACATAGATGACCAAACCCACTGAGATAACTTAGAGTCCTTTACCTCCCTGAGCTGACGTTATCTCTCTCAGTCCGACAGGAGAGGACTCTCCCTCTCCTTATTGTTGAAACAGTTTCTAATCTCCGTTAGCTCATTACGCCCATGGCCACACACACACATGCACGTCCACACACAGCAAAGTAAATATATTACCTTGGTTGCTGATTGGCTAATGGTTACACAAGCCAAAAAATCGTTATGACATAAAGTGGCCAAAATCTGATCAGCTCATTTTCAGACATGTTTTATATAAATGGATCAGGACAAAAAGAGAGAGAATATTTTTTCCTGAAACTTTCAGAATCTCTTTACACAGAGGGGACACATGTTGATGTGAAAAGACATGAAAAAGTGGATTTTGCATAGGTGACCTTTAATTTAAAGTATGTATTTCACCTCTGGAATCTCGCCCTGGAACCGGTTTGGTGGAAAAGGGGCACAGTTCCTGGATGATTGCCCAGGATCCACCACTAGGTGTCCGCAGCTCCTCTGTCTCCTGTCGGGTTTTAAACCACAGTGTGGTGCCAACTGTTCAACCAGCAGCGGAGGGGTTAATATAATCCCTGCTAGGGAATGGGCGGAGATTCCAGCTGGGACACAAACCGGACCAACGGAAAAGGCTATACTGAAACCTGGACCAGCCAGAAACCCGCTGTTGGAGTTGTGTGTATGCATTTATCTTTGTGTGGCCTTTTTTGTTTCCTATACACCTTTTTTGCGCATAATTACACCGTGTGGTACCGAGGAGCGCCATGAAATCCATTGAGAAGTTGTGGAGTTGCTGTCAGCTATGGGTGAAGTAGTCATTAGGACGTGGAAATCTGCTGTGGAGAAGTCCAACAACAGAACCTCAGGATCAACAGGACTGCGAGGAGCACTCCCTTTCTGCACAATCTAAAACAATGGAAGAGTCTCCATGCCTTTACGCGGATACAGCCCTGTGAGCCCAGACAACGCGCTGTAGAGGGACTGAGATGGTCTAAAAGCACACTTTACTGTGGAGGTTTGCACACATAAAGAGGAGTTAATCCAATGAGAGGGCTGATGGTAAAGTAATTACCGGTGTCAGCTGCGAATAGACACACAAATCTGGTATTTCGACAACACGCCGACTGACACCATGTGGAGCCCGGGGACGTGGATGTGGAGAGTGGCTGTGTGCTGCATGCTTCTGGAAACATTTCTACACACTGCCAGAGGTAGGACAAAGCGGGATTGTCTGCCTTTGCAATACATTATCTGCTCTCTTCTATCGAGCCGGTTTGTGTAGAAACATCACACAGTGGGTCAGTGTTTGTGGCACATACGGGGAGAGGAGCTACTGTAAACTGGAGCCACATGCAGGAGAGTCAACATTTGGGTGCTTGTTTACAGTGCAGCCATGGCTCTGAGAAAATATCATTTATACCCTCTTTCATCAGAACATATGATGGAAGTGCACTGTGCCTAACTCAGTCCTTCGGGAAGATAGATTTAAAGCACAATATGAAAAGATGAATACATGTAAAGCTGATATATGAAAAAGAAGGGGTTTATAGATTTCTGTTATGAATATTTAACAAATCATTTAAATTCTTTAATTTTCAGTGTGTGAATTCAATGAGGCAATATCATGAAAACCTTCAAAAACATATCTCTAATTCTGGATTAAAACATTTGTGTATGTGCATTTAAGCATCAATTGACCAAATCAAATTGAGCGAAAACACAAGATCCCTATAGGCCTTTAGTTCAAAGTAAGATGACACTTGTGAAAATGTCAACACTCTTAAATGACTGACCTGAAAACCACCCCTGCAATGCCATGCACACTTCCTTTGTGAATATTCTAATGTTTAACTATTGTTGGCACTGAGTCAGATCACTGGTATGTTTTTCTGGCTGCTGTTAGTTTCATTGGACTGCATTTTCACTGAGAGATGTACATTGATGTCACCTCAATTGGAGATACATATCATAAGAACAAATCATTACAACAAACATTACCATAGAGCTGAATAATCAGACTCACTGCTATTGAAAACCATACATTTCACAAGGAGTACAGCAGGTCTGTTTTCTGGTCCCTAACTTGAAGTCCCATTAGAACTACATTAATGATTTTTTTTCCAGTTATTTATTTGTACTGTAAGCCTCCCTGTCTCTGATCTTCTTCAGGTCTTAACATGTGTATGGGTGGCAGCGCTACTTCCTGTGAAGAATGCCTCCTGATTCACCGCAGATGCGCCTGGTGCGCACAAGAGGTACCATGGTTCTCATGATTAAACACTGTGCAGGTATAGTTTCCACAGAGGTCAACAGAGGTGGGAAGTAGTGGAGTACAAATACTTCGTTACTGTACTTTTCTTGTACTGTTACATTTGTCTGGTATCAGTACTTTACTGCACTACTTATTTTTCTGACGACCTTTTACTTTTACTTCTTACATGTTGAACTCAAATACCTGTACTTTCTACTTCTCACATGTTGAACTCAAATACCTGTACTTTCTACTTCTTACACATGGTGAACTCAAATACCTGTACTTTCTACTTCTTACATGTTGAATACAAATACCTGTACTTTCTACTTCTTACATGTTGAACCCAAATACCTGTACTTTCTACTTCTTACACGTTGAACTCAAATACCTGTACTTTCTACTTCTCACATGTTGAACTCAAATACCTGTACTTTCTACTTCTCACATGTTGAACACAAATACCTGTACTTTCTACTTCTTACATGTTGAACTCAAATACCTGTACTTTCTACTTCTCACATGTTGAACACAAATACCTGTACTTTCTACTTCTTACATGTTGAACCCAAATACCTGTACTTTCTACTTCTTAAATGTTGAACCCAAATACCTGTACTTTCTACTTCTCACATGTTGAACACAAATACCTGTACTTTCTACTTCTCACATGTTGAACACAAATACCTGTACTTTCTTCTTACATGTTGAACTCAAATACCTGTACTTTCTACTTCTTACATGTTTGAACTCAAATACCTGTACTTTCTACTTCTTACATGTTGAACACAAATACCTGTACTTTCTACTTCTCACATGTTGAAACTCAAATACCTGTACTTTCTACTTCTTACATGTTGAACTCAAATACCTGTACTTTCTACTTCTTACATGTTGAACACAAATACCTGTACTTTCTACTTCTCTCATGTTGACTCAAATACCTGTACTTTCTACTTCTCACATGTTGAACACAAATACCTGTACTTTCTACTTCTTACATGTTGAACACAAATACCTGTACTTTCTACTTCTTAAATGTTGAATACCAATACCTGTACTTTCTACTTCTCACATGTTGAACACAAATACCTGTACTTTCTACTTCTCACATGTTGAACACAAATACCTGTACTTTCTTCTTACATGTTGAACTCAAATACCTGTACTTTCTACTTCTTACATGTTGAACTCAAATACCTGTACTTTCTACTTCTTACATGTTGAACACAAATACCTGTACTTCTACTTCTCACATGTTGAACTCAAATACCTGTACTTTCTACTTCTTACATGTTGAACTCAAATACCTGTACTTTCTACTTCTTACATGTTGAACACAAATACCTGTACTTTCTACTTCTCTCATGTTGAACTCAAATACCTGTACTTTCTACTTCTTACATGTTGAACTCAAATACCTGAACTTTCTACTTCTTACATGTTGAACACAAATACCTGTACTTTCTACTTCTTACATGTTGAACTCAAATACCTGAACTTTCTACTTCTTACACGTTGAACTCAAATACCTGAACTTTCTACTTCTCTCATTTCCCAAACAGCTGGTTCCTTTAGTCTGAATGTGTGTTTGGTGCGTGATCATTATTCTTTAGAGTCACTGCGTGCCTATTGGTTGGAACACGATCCGTGTATCCATCACTTCCTGGTCTTCTCTAAAGAAGAGGGACCAATGGAAACGTTGTCATGTTGCCGTTGTTCAGCATGGAAACATTCATTAGCTAACAATGACATTATTGTTCTATTAATATAAAGGAAGTCAGGTACTCTTTAAAGCAGCTGCTAGCTATGGGTACTTTTTACTTAAGTACACTTCAAAGCCCATACTTCTACTTGAGTAAAGAAGTTTAGTCAGTACTTTTACCAGAGTATCTTTAAACACGAGTATCTGTACTTCTACTTGAGCAAAGGATGTGTGTACGTTTGCCATCTCTGGAGGACAAACAATGATTGTCGGCCACTTGTATCCTTATGTTTCCCACCACTGTCAATAACGTCAGGTTTGTTTCCTCTCCATCCTTCAGGAGTTTGGGAGGGGGCGGACTCTGACACGCTGTGATTTCAGTCAGAACCTGCAGAAGAGAGGCTGCGACGCTCGGTTCATCGAGTACCCCACCAGCAGCGTCTCGGTGCTGCACAACATGCCTCTGAGCTCCAAAGGGTCCGGGTGGACCCAGAACGACGTGGTTCAGATTCAGCCTCAGAAAGTCTCCCTCAGCCTGCGGCCAGGTAAAGATAGACTTTAGAGTGCACACGCCTGAGAGAAGGTTTGCTTACAAAAAGTCACATAATGAATAATACAAAGCTTCTTTCCTCGAGTCCTAATGGAATACCTCACCCACCACATTTTCTTTTAAAGAAGCAATGAAAGAAGAATCCAACATCTGAGAAAAGTCTGAATGAAAGTAAATGGCGGCCATGTTTTAAAATAGCAAAACTTTATCGAAACATTTCCAAACTATCACAACACTCGTGCAATGTCATCCAAGTCTTGTGTCTTCAGTGGCATGCTCACTATTTTGATCATTTCATGCATTTGATACTAGAAGCTGACTTTATGAACGCAGAGCATCACGTCTGCAAAAGCACGAGACTGTCTAGTAGTGTTTTAAATAATCCGGTGTTAGTCATATGTATGTGTTTGTAAAGTAGTATGCATGGGCCTGGATAAATGAGACGGTTTGTAAATAAATGTTTTGATGAAGTGTCCCTGTTGTTTACTGCTGCCCCCATTTACTTCAATTCGTCAAGATGATTCTATAGTTTTTGGATTCTTCTTTCTCCCTGGAGCCATGACAACAACCCTCTTTAAGTGTTAGTGTGAGTAAACCAGCTTCTCTCCTCGGCCCCTCCAGGAGACCAGACGTGGTTTGAGCTGCAGGTGCGGCAGGTGGAGGATTACCCCGTGGACCTCTACTACCTGATGGACCTCTCTCTCTCCATGAAAGACGACCTGGAGACCATCCGGAACCTGGGCACCAAGCTGGCCCTGGAGATGGGAAAGCTCACCAGCAACTTCAGGCTGGGCTTCGGCTCCTTCGTGGACAAAAACATGTCTCCCTTCTCCTACACTGCTCCCAAGTACCAGGAGAATCCGTGCAATGGGTGAGCAGCGGCTGCAGGATTAAACCCTCCTGTCATGTTCGGGTCGAATGTGACCGACATACTACTTTCATCCATCACAAATATTATGTTTTACATTTGATTGCCTCAAGGCCTTATGATATCCTCCACAGTAGGCATTTCAGCACATCAGAATACCTGTATTCGTCCAGCAGAGGGGACATTTACATATACAACTTTGTAACACCTATGATGTTCGCCACACGTAGATGAATGGGTAACCCTCGGCAACCCACACGTCGAAGAAAGTTCATTTAATTACATTTTCAGTGTTTATTCTTTGTATGTTCACTGCAGTGAAAACCAGTAGTCTGAGAAATAGTTTACAGCTTAAAAGGGGGTTATACGAATTCGGTGATGATTCGTGTTTTTTTGTGTTAATGAAGAGCAGTTAAAACAGACCAATTGAACCCCAAAGTAAGAGCGGAGACACGAACACGGCAGCAGGGTTAAAGCATGAATATAAAGGAAGCAAGGAGCCTGCGTGTGACTGAAGAAGCGCTCGGTCAGGAGAGGGAAGTGAAGTAACGATTGACTCAAACCCACTCGTTCTATTTGTGCACACTCATGAAACATGCATGGGTGGATACCCTCCGGTTGCAGGGATGGGAGATTGTTCATATGGGATAAAGCAGAGGGTTTGTCGCTGAGGGCAAAGTGACAGGCAGAGGGTCAGAAGCTGCATGTTTGCCCCGGAGCCGAGAGCGCTCTGCATCGCGCATCACTTCACATCTAGGCTAGTGTGTGTGTGTGTGTGTGTGTGTGTGTGTGTGTGTGTGTGTGTGTGTGTGTGTGTTGTGTGTGTGTGTGTGTGTGTGTGTGTGTGTGTGTGTGTGTGTGTGTGTGTGTGTGTGTGTGTGTGTGTGTGTGTGTGTGTGTGTGTGTGTGTGTGTGTGTGTGTGTGTGTGTGTGTGTGTGTGTGTGTGTGTGTGTGTGTGTGTGTGTGTGTGTGTGTGTGTGTGTGTGTGTGTGTGTGTGTGTGTGTGTGTGTGTGTGTGTGTGTGTGTGTGTGTGTGTGGAGACTAGCATTACTATACTTGTGGGGACCTACATCTGTTTACACAGTCACATGTGGGGACTCGCCTCCCTTATGGGGACAAATTGGATGTCCCCATAAGGGGGATCATTAATTTTAGGGTGAAGACTTGGTTAGGTTTAGGTTAGGATAAGTCTCTAGGAAATGCATGTAAGTCAATGTAATGTCCCCTGAAGTGTGTGTGTGTGTGTGTGTGGCACGGCAGCGAAATATTAAAAGGGATAGATGACAGCATGTTGACCTCTCAGCAACCCGGCTCACTTCGGCCCTTGTTCTTCCTGTGTATGTAAGAATGGAGCCCAACAATGAGGCTGAGTTTCATATGGACTCGTGCCATACAGGATATGAATCACAGGAGGTGGAGTATTTGAAAAAGGCTGAATATGTGTCAAACATCATTCTGAATGAAGTACTGTTGGTGCTGCAGAGATGTCCTGCAAATGATATGCCATATAACATATTTTTATTGGAATCGACAAACATAATGCAAAAATTATGATTATTCCGTCCAATATGAATGTGTTATATTCTAATTGCAACATCACTAAAAAGTAATCGCAATACTATTTTACTTTCAGAATCTCTTTGCACACGTTGATGAAAAAGTGGATTTTGCATAATAGTTGACCTTTCATCTCCGACCCCCACAGATACAAACTGTTCCCCAACTGCGTCCCCACCTTCGGTTTCCGCCACATCCTCTCGCTGACGGACAAAGTGGACCGCTTCAACCAGGAGGTGCAGAAGCAGATGGTGTCTCGCAACCGCGACGCTCCGGAGGGCGGGTTCGACGCCATCCTGCAGGCCGCCGTTTGTAAGGTGAGGAAGTCTTTCGAATCTGAATGTATCGCCAGGACGTTTACACAAACAAGGAATTTGCTTTGCGGTGTAAACATGAACAACATAAGGAAATAAATCATCATTAAAAACTCACCTGTTCACCGTGGCCTTTGACCCCTAACCCATCACCGTCCCCCTGCTTCCACTCCTACTGCTATGTATTTCATTTTCCACTTTATTATTTGCCCCGTTTGTTTGTTCACCATGTAAAGCGGCCTTGGGTCCCTTGAAAGGCGCTATACAAATGTAATCTATTATTATTATTATTATTATTATTATAAGTGGTAAGAGAGGGTACAAAATATAACAATTATAAAAAAGAAAACATAAATATAAACTATTTAACATTACAAAAGAATAAAGACTAGATATTGAAATGGTTCCCCCCCCCCCCCCCCGACTCGGCTGCATTGAAGGGAAGATGCCCCCGTGACAAGCGTCTGGTCTGTTTGCTTGTTAATTAAAAGCACAAGGGGGGGGGGGGGTAGACAGGAAGTGCCGTCTGCTGCAGCTGGTTAAACATGAGGACGAGTCAGATCTCTCCTCTGCCAATTTAATTGTTTTCTACAGGAAGAGAATGACTTCCTCCGAGCGGCTCCTGCCTTGTAATTTACTCCTGCCGCACTGTTTCAAACCCTCGCTGCCCAGGAGGCGGGGCTTAGTCCGTCCCATTCATCCTTCTTTTTGTTTGATAGTGTTGGTATGGTCAGCAGTTTAATGTCAAGCTGCTCATGAGTTAAAATAAACATGAAGTCGTTGCATTGTGTGAAACAGAGACAAGTGTTTAATTAATGAGAGAAAGTGAGTTGGCAGATATTTTACCTAGGTAAAAGTAGAAATACTATGTTTTTTGTATAAGTCCTGAGTTAAACACGTGACTTTCCATGAGTAAAACGCAACATGTTATTATATAACCCCTCTCCTCCGTGGCTTCATGTCGTGTTTCTGCAGTGGCGTGCATTAGTCAGCACTGTTGTTGGTAATGCAGCGGGCCTGTGGCAGACGGCTCTGGCTGCTGCTTCAGTGTGTGTGGATCATTGGGAAACTTCTAGAAACTTCTACTGAGTTCTTGGTTAAATATGGAGGCTTGCCTAAAGCATAAAGCAAAGTTATGTGTTGATATGTTGCTTCTGTCATCTGTAAACAGAGGTGGACGAAGTACTCAGATCTTCTCGTAAAAGTAGGAAACCGCAGTATAAAACACTCTCTTATAAGATTAGATGAAATATAAAAATATTTTCTTCTGGGTCCTGTTGGAGTCGGGAGGCCTGTTAATTTATTCCGGCAATTACTCAGACCTACTAATTTACCTAACATAAGCTATTGAGTCTATGTAAGCTTACTGCTTGGCTCAGATCCACCTGAGTCAGCAGGATCTCACCTTAACTCCTGAAGAACCAGTTTAATGAACTGCTGTTTCAGACGACACGCTAAATCTGTTTAAGCGATCCCGAAGGATTTTGGTATCAGTAATGAGGCCCTAAGTGTGTGAGTGTGGCAGTTGTGCAATCTCACCTTAAAGCAGGAGAGGAGAGCGCAGATTTCTTTTAAGTTATCTCAATCCAAAAGGGTGGGATGATTTTATCTGAAGAAAATGGTCCACACTTTTACAGGGTTTTTACTTTCTCTCGTTACAATATGACAATCATACAAAACACATCATGCTGTGGTCAATTACTAATATGAAACCTCAATTCACAGTTTTACATTTCTTATTGTATTTTGTCACTCTCTCTTCATCTGTCTCTCTTCAGTTGCATTAAAAACCTCTTCCGGTGGAATTCAGAGGAAAATCCTCATGGATTACCGGGTGGGAAATCAAATACATTAGAATCTCTTCAACTGGCCCTCTTCAGTTGTGACATTTAAAGAATAACTTCAACTGGCCCACTTCAGTTGTGACATTTAAAGAATAACTTCAACTGGCCCACTTCAGTTGTGACATTTAAAGAATAACTTCAACTGGCCCCACTTCAGTTGTGACATTTAAAGAATAACTTCAACTGGCCCTCTTCAGTTGTGACATTTAAAGAATAACTTCAACTGGCCCACTTCAGTTGTGACATTTAAATTCAACTTCAACTGGCCCACTTCAGTTGTGACATTTAAATTCTAACTTCATCTGGCCCTCTTCAGTTGTGACATTTAAATTCAACTTCAACTGGCACACTTCAGTTGTGACATTTAAATTCAACTTCAACTGGCCCTCTTCAGTTGACATTTAAATTCTAACTTCAACTGGCCCACTTCAGTTGTGACATTTAAATTCTAGCTTCAACTGGCCCACTTCAATTGTAACATTTAAATTCTAACTTCAACTGGCCCACTTCAGTTGACATTTAAATTCAACTTCAACTGGCACACTTCAGTTGACATTTAAATTCAACTTCAACTGGCACACTTCAGTTGACATTTAAATTCTAACTTCAACTGGCCCACTTCAGTTGTGACATTTAAATTCTAGCTTCAACTGGCCCACTTCAATTGTAACATTTAAATTCTAACTTCAACTGGCACACTTCAGTTGTGACATTTAAATTCTAACTTCAACTGGCCCACTTCAGTTGTGACATTTAAATTCTAGCTTCAACTGGCCCACTTCAATTGTAACATTTAAATTCTAACTTCAACTGGCCCACTTCAATTGTAACATTTAAATTCTAACTTCAACTGGCCCACTTCAGTTGTGACATTTAAAGAATAACTTCAACTGGCCCACTTCAGTTGTGACATTTAAAGTATAACATCAACTGGCCCACTTCAGTTGTGACATTTAAATTCTAACTTCAGCTGGCCCTCTTCAGTTGTGACATTTAAATTCTAGCTTCAACTGGCCCACTTCAGTTGTAACATTTAAATTCTAACTTCAACTGGCCCACTTCAATTGTAACATTTAAATTCTAACTTCAACTGGCCCACTTCAATTGTAACATTTAAAGTATAACTTCAACTGGCCCACTTCAGTTGTGACATTTAAATTCTAACTTCAACTGGCACACTTCAGTTGTGACATTTAAATTCTAACTTCAACTGGAACACTTCAGTTGTAACATTTAAAGAATAACTTCAACTGGCCCACTTCAGTTGTGACATTTAAATTCTAACTTCAACTGGAACACTTCAGTTGTAACATTTAAAGAATAACTTCAACTGGCCCACTTCAGTTGTGACATTTAAATTCTAACTTCAACTGGCACACTTCAGTTGTGACATTTAAATTCTAACTTCAACTGGCACACTTCAGTTGTAACATTTAAATTCTAACTTCAACTGGCACACTTCAGTTGTAACATTTAAATTCAACTTCAACTGGCCCACTTCAGTTGTGACATTTAAATTCAACTTCAACTGGCCCACTTCAGTTGTAACATTTACATTCTAGCTTCAACTGGCCCACTTCAGTTGTAACATTTAAATTCTAACTTCAACTGGCCCACTTCAGTTGTGACATTTAAAGAATAACTTCAACTGGCGCACTTCAGTTGTGACATTTAAAGTATAACTTCTACTGGCCCACTTCAGTTGTGACATTTAAATTCTAACTTCAACTGGCCCACTTCAGTTGTGACATTTAAAGAATAACTTCAACTGGCCCACTTCAGTTGTGACATTTAAATTCTAACTTCAACTGGCACACTTCAGTTGTGATATTTAAATTCTAACTTCAACTGGCCCACTTCAGTTGTGACATTTAAATTCAACTTCAACTGGCACACTTCAGTTGTGACATTTAAATTCTAACTTCAACTGGCACACTTCAGTTGTAACATTTACATTCTAGCTTCAACTGGCCCACTTCAGTTGTAACATTTAAATTCTAACTTCAACTGGCCCACTTCAGTTGTGACATTTAAATTCTAACTTCAACTGGCCCACTTCAGTTGTGACATTTAAAGAATAACTTCAACTGGCCCACTTCAGTTGTGACATTTAAATTCTAACTTCAACTGGCACACTTCAGTTGTGATATTTAAATTCTAACTTCAACTGGCCCACTTCAGTTGTGACATTTAAATTCAACTTCAACTGGCACACTTCAGTTGTGACATTTAAATTCTAACTTCAACTGGCCCACTTCAGTTGTGACATTTAAATTCTAACTTCAACTGGCCCACTTCAGTTGTGACATTTAAATTCTAACTTCAACTGGCACACTTCAGTTGTGACATTTAAATTCAACTTCAACTGGCACACTTCAGTTGTAACATTTACATTCTAGCTTCAACTGGCCCACTTCAGTTGTAACATTTAAATTCTAACTTCAACTGGCCCACTTCAGTTGTGACATTTAAATTCTAACTTCAATCCCCGTGGACAGCCTGCTGTGAGTGATGACAACTGTCTCCCCTCTGCTAATCAGTGACACCCATAAACTATAATAGGCCTTCTAAACTCAATTTAACAAACCACTTGTGATTATAGAACAACATGAAATATAATGCATTTTCATTGTGGGTTATACAAGAATATATATTTGATTATATTAACTTTCGTTTTAATTATTCAACTTAATATGGAGACCTCAACAGTCCTGAGCAAGCCGACAGGAAGTGTGCCTGTCGTTGAAGCAAATGTTCTTAGTGGCCAAACGGCGGTACTACAACTTCGGTGTCAGTCTGTTTGACGTCATTTGGCGCAAAAATACTTTCCCCCATTGACTTACATTAGGAAAGAGACATCTGTAAATCAACTGATTTAATTTTAATTTTAAACTAAATCAACCAGTTGTATTAACCATTAGGGTCTAAAAGTTGTAAAATACACTAAAAGCCGAATCCAGAGTTAGTTTTTCTCTCCATTAATTTGACTGAGATGAAATCGGGAGATCAAAGGCGGGACTTTAGATCCAGATGCAGGTATTTTTGCTCTGGAGAGTCAGTCATATTTTGGCTTCAACCTCCCTAGAGACGAACGAGTCCCGCCTCCCACGCGGCATGCAGCTCTCCTTATACTCCGTGGTGCTGATCTGCTGTGTCTCTCTCAGGAGGAGATCGGCTGGAGGAAGGAGGCGTACCACCTGCTGGTGTTCGCCACAGACGATGTTCCTCACCTGGCTCTGGACGGACGGCTGGGGGGCCTCGTGCAGCCCCACGACGGGGAGTGCCACCTCAACGACAAGAACGAGTACAGCGCCTCCACACAGATGGTGAGGAGGAGTTACGTTTCTGCGAGTTTTTCCTGGTTCCATCCTTTTGATATATGTTCACATTATCAGATTTATCATTTGGTTGTCTATGCTGTAAATCTTTAAATCTACCTCATCAGGATAATTCTGACTAATTAGTAGCCTTTTATAAAATTAAACATTACAGTTAGCTTGAGAGTAGGGCTGTGCAATTATTTAATATGATAATGTATCGCTTTTCAGTCATTAAGTCATATCTTCAATTAAATGATTACATTATATAGATATTATGATTAGAAATCTCGCAAATATTTCGTCATTTATTTAATTTAAACCGGAGTATGCAAAAGTAGGCTTTACCATGTGGTTTTTACATAAAGACTGTTTATTTATCGACTTACCAGGAAAACGTGCTGCATCACATGACATGTCACTATTTAGACGCTTTTATCCAAAGCGACTTACATACTCAGTACTGTGGGTGAAGTGTCTCAGGGACACAAGGACATGCTGACTGCAGTGGGGTTTGAACCTGTGACACCCTGACCCCAACACCAACGCACTAGCCCACTGCGCCACAGCCTCCCAGCCTATATCATGATATGCATCAAGTGATGAAATTACCTAGAGGATAAGCTATTTCTATATTATCCGGATGGGAGGTTTTGGCCATACCCCCCAAAAGAGGAGCAGTCTTATTTAAGCAACAGGATGTGTTGTCCTTTTATACTATTTATCACATTTAATCCCCATCAACTCGTAACAGTATCATAAAGCAGAACATTCACACTTTAAATCCTCTAACTCAAACCCTTAGTTCCCTGGGTCACACATTGCCAGTCTAACACACCTTCAGGTACTTCTCCACACAGACTCCAGCTGTACACGGACATTGGAATTAGCAATGTTTACTCAAAGAGTGAGTAATGTCTCACTCTTTGAGCAGCTTCCTTCTTCGGTGACGAGGTTTCTTGTATGATAATAAACGTGCCTTTCGTGAGTTTCTAGCTACACATGGCTCTAAGGATAAATCACTTGATTGAAATAGATATTTTCACTTAATCTGGTTCAATATCAAAGAACTACTTATGTGAATTCAGCTTCAGATACATTCTACTTCAACCCGGCACCCGGAGTAAGAACACGTGTGTATTAATAGCAGAGAGAAGGTCTGATCCACACATTGTACCTGGAGGCTGCCAGAAAACCCTCAGAATAGACTGTTGACTTGTGACGACACATGTTCGTCTAAACCCCTGTCCGTATTCCCTCCTCCATCTGACATTTATGATGCGAGTGATAATGCTGATGAGGCGTATGTCGGATGCATTCAAATCCCACAAAATCAGTTTTGCTCACATGATGCGTGCGTACAGTCTGAGCTGCCAGAGGACTAATGCTATCAAACGTATCATCGTCACGTGAACTGCACTGCGCTCTCATTTAATGGGGGATTTTCGTGTCCACTCGAAACAAACAATTTCATAAGACCGCATAACAAGGAGAAGATTGTCTTGACCTCCGTCTCGTTGTGCCTCATGCAGGAAGTGATACCTAAATACATGTCCACGATTTGGTCCCATTTTCTTATTACCCATAGCTTTGATTCCCCCAATGTTTTTATAGTTAGTAAGTTAATTTTAGACTGTTTTCACAGTCCCCAGATTAGAAATAGGAAATAAGTTTGGTCACAAACATTTTATATAATCGATAGTGTTTTTGCGGACCTCTTTGATTACAGATTTGAAAACATCGTTGCTTGCTTTAAAAGTAGCACAATTCATTATGTCAAACCTTGGAAAGTATCTAGATATCCCTGCCCTGGTGCCAAAGGAACTGCACACTGGATATGTTTTGCCGTTTGATGTGTATGTCTGGACCGCTGCGTAAAAAGGAGGGTTTCTGCCCCGTTACTTCTCCGCTGCTTTCTTGTTCCAGCCCAACGGTATACTGTTTTTCTCAGACGCGGAGGGATACTGACTTGTTGTGAAAAGTAACTTACAATTCTACCCGTGGTGTACGCTCAGTATATCACGGCTAAGAACCAATCAGATTGCTTGATTTGACTTGTCCGTTTTATAAAATCAAATGTATTATCTTATGTTTTAGAGAGATATTCTTGATTGGCTTATAACATGTGTGGGCTGCAGATATTATTAAAATCAATCAATCGTAATTTTAGAGAAAAAACCCTACACTTTAGTGCTTCTTTCATACTCTGAGCATATGGTGTTGCATAAGTGCCATTTCTGTTTTTTCAGTAAAACTATGTCCCTGGTTATGGATACAAATCACTGGGAGTTTGTTTACTTTCCGTCTTAAATAAAAATGTCTCTCTGGAGGACCGAATTGAATCCAATAAAGATAGCCACGTCTCAAAGTGCGATCTGGAACGCTCTCAGACTCTCCGATGCTGAGAAGAGATAACACGAAGAACCCACATGAAGCTCTGGGGTCAAAGAGCCAGCAGAGCAATGTAAACACGACACGGGTCAGTGAGCTTCCTGTTTGTGAAAATACCCATAATGCCTTGCAATCTCTCCTCACAGGACTATCCCTCTCTGGCTCTGCTGGGGGAGAAACTGGCCGAAAATAACATCTTCCTCATCTTCGCCGTGACGAAACGCCTCTACGTTATTTACAAGGTACTTTGATTTCCATACTTTTTATTATCTGGCCAATGACGTTTAACGATGGGCTCATTTCAAAATACGAAAAATCTGAACATCTAATCATATTTTTCCAACATTTAAATTGTGCTTTACACAAAAATGCATATCCATTTTTTTATTTGGGTTATAGAAGTGGTTGTTCGTCTTGATACATCGAATGATCCTTAAACAATGTTAGGATTTATCTTAAGAATAAATAAATAATTCAACATTTTAAACTCTTTTTTTTACAAGCCGTCAGTATTCTTAAAGGTGGGGTAGGTACTTTGGAGAAACCGGCTCGAGTGCGCTAGAATTTGAAAATACACAGCCGGAAGAAATCTGCCACTTCCTCTCAGAGCCCCTCCCCCAACACACAGGAACGCGCACATGACCAATGAGGGCACGAGATAAGTCTGTGCCCCGATGGAAGGCTGACAGGCAGGTAGGCCGTCCAGTTACTTTAGCCGGCTCAGATGATTGGTCGTGCTTTCTACAGCGCCACGGCTTCCACAGATGATATTTTTTTATGGATTTTTTGTCAAAGCACTTCAGATATTAATAGCTATCGGGATGTTAAGAGCATTCCATGGAATATAACAAGTGTTTCTCGAGCCGGTTTCTCAAACTTACCTACCCCACCTTTAAGTGTTTGGAAGCAAATGATTTGTATTTATTAAGACATTTTGTTAGAAGTGAACTTACGTTTATTGTAGGAGCCAATTAACTGTGGGTATAAAGGTAGGAACCTATGTGTGTTGGTGAGAGGTTCCGCCGGAAGGCCCATACAGTTTTTGACCACACACGGAGAACACGCACACAAACACGGGATTAAAAACAAAGCAAAAGGCATTGTGTAAACCATAAATATCGTGTGGTGAATGAAACAAAGAAACCAGTAAAAAAGGGAAATAAATGGACTGTTTCGAACTGGAAACGTTGGTTCTGACTTTTATTCGGCAGCAAACAAGGTGTGCGTCAATTACACCCACCAAGCGGATCCTCAGAGGCTTAACGCGTTGGCTTAGCCTCTACGTTTATCTTATTCTTTATGTATTTGTTTAATAATGTTGACAGGGGAATTTTCTTTCATGCAAGTAACTATCTTTGACTTCCCTTTCAAAGAACTTCACTGCGCTCATACCTGGAACCACGGTGGAAATCCTGGACACGGACTCCAAGAACGTCATTCAGCTGATCATCGCAGCGTACAACGTGAGTGAAGACTATCGGTCAGTGTGGGTGTTTCTCACTGCAGAGGACGCTTGCTTGGTAGCACATGTCTTCCGAGTCACTTCCTTCAGGAGCTAGGCATCAATACTTCCTGGCATTTGGAAAACGAAGGCCGTTTCTCAATCTCGAGGATACTGGCTTTCGAGCCAATATTTCAAGGATGCTACGTCATCAAGTGGCGCAGCAGGACCGTTCCAATGTCCAGCATACTTGGAATTCCACCGAGGCCGCGTCCTTGGTTTGGGGGAAATTTCGAGGCTGCACATGGGTAGACTTCGCGTCCTTAAAATCCCCACAATGCTTTGCGCACGGACCAATTTCCCCAAATCTGTGGCGGAAAATGTAAGGCACACCTGCACACTTGCTAGCCTGTTCCACTCTTCGTTTTCCGAATGCCAGGAAGGATTCTTGCCTAGCTTCTGAAGGAAGTGACTCGGAAGACATGTGCTACCAAGCAAGCGTACTCGCGATTGAGAAACACCCGAAGAGTGGAACAGGCGAGCAAGTGTGCTTCATATGAGAGGCCCCGTCTTACATTTTCTGCCACAGATTTTGTGAAATTGGTCCGTGCGCAAAGCATTGTGGGGATTTTAAAACCGCGAAGTCTACACATGGGCAGCCTCGACATTTCTCGCTACGAAGTACGCCGGGCTCGGTAGAATTCAAAGTATGCTGGACATCGGAACAGTCCTTCGGCGGCACTCGATGACGTAGTATGCTTGAAATAGTGGCTCTGGAGCAGCTTACTCGACATTGAGAAACACCCTGAGTGTGAGTGTGTGTGGTTTCCTGTTTATGTGTGTTTGAGAGCCAAGGAAGGAAAGACAGGGGTTTAGAAGAAAGACATGAGGAGGGGGAGGAAGAGGGAGGGAGATTCTTTAAAGTCTTCGCACTGCTGAGACGCTGCTAATGCGCGTCCAGCTCACACACTAGCTGGGTTTCTCATCTGTCCACAGGAAGTGGTTTTAACAGCTGACTTTGTAGCAAATTGGATTATTTATGTTTCCCATAGGGACAGTAGTTATTTGAAGATGAATCAATTGACAGATGTAGAAGTCAGTATTAAATAAGAAATGGTTTAAATGAACCCTACTGCCTCACATGCGACACTTGAGTTGGACTCTAAACAGTCAATCTAAAATTCAAGAATAGAAGCTTTTAGCTGCAAAAACATCCCAGCCTGACTTCAGAGGATGCAATGTTAAATATCTGTCTTCTTGAGTAGAGCCCATTAAAAGAAACAACAGCCGCACTTCTCCTGCAGGATTCGCTCATCTCTCATTTTAAAAAGCCGACAAACACTTCCAAACATACACCAAAGCTCTTGCAAAAGTTTGGTAATCGTTGGTTCTATTTTAGCCCCGAACAAACGGTAAGGACACTCCCTAATGAGGACATGACTCTCTAGGATGTCCACCACCCTCATCTGAACACTGATTTCTTGTCTTATAAAACACATTTTCGTCCGTCTGTTAAACTTTCTGAAGTGAACTGCTTGAGTTCCCTGGATGTGTTCCCGTGTGGGCGTGCGGACTTCTCCCCTCAGTCAGGACCTCTCTCAGCCCGTGGCAGCGTGTTCTCTGCGACGGCAGCATTTGTCAGACCAGACTTGATGTGCTCAGCGTGTGTGGAGTGAGTGTGAATGAAGACTCGCGGCCTTATTAACATTCCTGCTGCCACATTATAACTCTGGGCTGCTAGCCTCCGTGGGCTTCACTAAACACTGGGAGGTTAGTGTGTGTGTGTGTGTGTGTGTGTGTGTGTGTGTGTGTGTGTGTGTGTGTGTGTGTGTGTGTGTGTGTGTGTGTGTGTGTGTGTTGTGTGTGTGTGTGTGTGTGTGTGTGTGTGTGTGTGTGGTGTGTGTGTGTGTGTGTGTGTGTGTGTGTTGTGTGTGTGTGTGTGTGTGTGTGTGTGTGGTGTGTGTGGTGTGTGTGTGTGTGTGTGTGTGTGTGTGTGTGTGTGTGTGTGTGTGTGTGTGTGTGTGTGTGGTGTGTGTGTGTGGTGTGTGTGTGTGTGTGTGTGTGTGGTGTGGTGTGTGTGTGTGTGTGTGTGTGTGTGTGTGTGTGTGGAAAAACGTTGTCCTAGAGACATTTACTGTAACGGGAATCACCACAGAGGAGGTTTTAAGTGCTTTGTTATGAGTTTATATTGTTCTGTCTGTCACTTCTGTTGTATTACAGCGGTGGCACACACACACGCACACACACACACACACACACACACACACACACACACACAGCGCCTGTGGTTTTTGGTGAGATTAACTCTAAAAAGGCAACGAACCGAGGCAACCCGTTCCCCGTGTCTCACTCCTCCCGCCCGGTGACTCCGGAGTTAAGGGCCTGGTGGCGTTCCATTTGCTGCTTTCAGGACACTGGAGAATATGAACATGCAATTTCTTTTCATTATGCAGAGAAGCCTTGTTTTAAACCCTGAGGCTAGGAAAGCTAACTCCGCCTCCTCTCCTCCTCCTCCTCCTCCTCCTCCTCCTCCTCCTCCTCCTCCTCCTCCTCCTCCTCCTCCTCCTCCTCAGAACATCCGCTCCAAAGTGGAGCTGTCGGTGTGGGACCACCCGGAGGACATCGGCCTCTCCTTCACCGCCACCTGCCAGGACGGGAAGCCGCTGCCGGGCCTCAGGAAGTGTGCCGACCTGAAGATAGGAGACACTGTGAGTCCCTGCTCTCCTCACTGTATACATGTGTCAAGCATCCTGTTGGTCCTGCAGAAGCATTCCAGCGGTTCTCTTCACCGTAGCCTTTTTATTTCTATGTGATGCAGCACACTTTATCAGTGGCTTAATGAAGACTGCTAGAAAAACATCACTGGAGAGGGAGTCACGCAGTCACAAGATGGAGGAGTAGAAAGCAGTCTTCAATGTTTACTTCAGATCAGCTCCACGTCAGAAATGAGCATGCTTGATGTCTCTCTCCATAGAGGCTGAATCATCATGTTCATCACATAGCTATCACCTGCCTCAAACAGTCCTGATGCTCTTCCAGGTCATCATACATCCTGTCATGTTCACAGCTGCAGTTGGGATACCTTTGTTATCACGTTACTCTCATGTTGGAAGAGGACATTCAGGATTTTCCCAACAGAGACAAACACTCGATGGTCAGATCACGTCTTACATGTGTCTTGCATCACAGCGGCTCCAGCTGCAACAAGAAGTCATTAAACACAACGTTACAATGAACATACAGAGCCTGCTATGTGCTGCACACTTCACGGCAGGGCAGGAGGTGAACTGGGACCTCTCCAAGTAGCAGTCCACACTCCATATTTAAGTCTGTTCGGGGACTTGAACCGGCGACCCCACGGCTCCCAGTCCCAGCCCCTCCTCAGTCAGTAGGGGCTTGGACTGGGAGCTGTGGGGTCCCAGTCCAATTTCATAAGATATATGAAAAACGTAGGCACCCTTCTATGATGGAGTTTTTGCAACTGACATAGCACTAGTTTGCATTTATGATTTGAAAAACATCGAGAAGTCCCAAGCTTTTCTTCCAAATCACTTTTGTGGCACATTTAGAAAAACATTTGTAGCGTAATTGAGGGCACATGGAGATAGTGGTCGGAGTAGAGAGGCTGCAGATTCAAACTGATTTAAATAGCGGCTAATATTTGTGCTTTTTGTTTTGGAAATGATCTTGGTTTGGCGCTGACGTTGCGATTGTCGCCAGTAAATTGCTCCCCGTGTTATGATCAACAGCAGAAAGAGAAAGGTGTTCCTGTAAATTCAATAGCTCGCAGCACATTGTCGTTGGAGGTTGAGTCATGTGGTTTCAGGAAGTGTTGGATACAGAATGATACGGCGCTTTAAACGGATAACACATTGAAGGTACGTTTTAAAATGCGTTATAGAAAGTGTTACAAAAAGGTTCTGGGCAGAGACATCGATGAGCTGTTATTGTCCATAAAAGGGAAAATCCCCCAATAAACAATTTCTTTTTAGAGATTTTAGGCCGGGCTGCTCGATTATGGCAAAAATCATAATCTCGATTATTTGGGTCAATAATTGATTTCACGATTATTAAAAACGATTATATTGACTTTGAAAACATCCATTTATTGGAGTTTTTTTGAACAGTATGTTTTCAACAGTTGATTACTCTGAACTTTAAGTATAATTCAACTGACAAACCAACAACAACAAAAAAATTATTTGAAAAAAATAAAGTAATAATAAAAAAATTATCGTTTTATTTTGATGACGTTGTTTTCGTAATCGTTGCAAGCCATAATCGTAATTGCGATTTAAAATACGATTAATTGAGCAGCCCTAATTTTAGGTCATGTTGTCCTGCCCTATTTCTACTCCGCTTAAAAAGCTATTAATAATCTGAGTCAATGGCTAAAGACAGCACGTTGTGACTTGGCAATCTGTGTGACCTTTGAGTCCTCTGAGACTTCCTGTCTGAGATCCGGGGGGGTACGGTTTATGTTGCCCCTCGCTGTAACCAAAGAGACAGCGCTGGCACACGTGGAGTCGCAGTAATGAAAGTCACATCGACTCTTAGTTTCTGTGAGAGGTTACTCCAGGTCGCGCTCTTTGTTGCTCTCCTCACCTGAAGCTGTTCTTTGTGTGGGGATCTCTTCATAAGGCTTATCTAACCAGAGGGGGAAAAGTACACACATCCTTTACTCGTGTTTAACAATACTCCGGTAGAAGTAGAAGTACTGACTAAACTTCTTTGCTCAAGTCAAAGTAAAGAAGTATGGGCTTTGAAGTAAAAAGTACCCATAACTAGCAGCTGCTTTAAAGAGTACCTGACCTCCCTTTATATCAATAGAACAATAATGTCATTGTTAGCTAATGAATGTTTCCATGCTGAACAACGGCAACATGACAACGTTTCCATTGGTCCCTCTTCTTTAGAGAAGACCAGGAAGTGATGGATACACGGATCGTGTTCCAACCAATAGGCACGCAGTGACTCTAAAGAATAATGACCACGCACCAAACACACATTCAGACTAAAGGAACCAGCTGTTTGGGAAATGAGAGAAGTAGAAAGTACAGGTATTTGAGTTCAACATGTAAGAAGTAGAAAGTACAGGTATTTGGGTTCAACATGTGAGAAGTAGAAAGTACAGGTATTTGAGTTCAACATGTAAGAAGTAGAAAGTACAGGTATTTGAGTTCAACATGTAAGAAGTAGAAAGTACAGGTATTTGAGTTCAACATGTGAGAAGTAGAAAGTACAGGTATTTGAGTTCAACATGTGAGAAGTAGAAAGTACAGGTATTTGAGTTCAACATGTAAGAAGTAGAAAGTACAGGTATTTGAGTTCAACATGTAAGAAGTAGAAAGTACAGGTATTTGGGTTCAACATGTGAGAAGTAGAAAGTACAGGTATTTGAGTTCAACATGTAAGAAGTAGAAGTACAGCTATTTGAGTTCAAATGTGAGAAGTAGAAAGTACAGGTATTTGAGTTCAACATGTAAGAAGTAGAAAGTACAGGTATTTGTGTTCAACATGTAAGAAGTAGAAAGTACAGGTATTGAGTTCCAACATGTAAGAAGTAGAAAGTACAGGTATTTGAGTTCAACATGTAAGAAGTAGAAAGTACAGGTATTTGTGTTCAACATGTAAGAAGTAGAAAGTTCAGGTATTGAGTTCAACATGAGAGAAGTAGAAAGTACAGGTATTTGAGTTCAACATGTAAGAAGTAGAAAGTACAGGTATTTGAGTTCAACATGTAAGAAGTAGAAAGTACAGGTATTTGAGTTCAACATGTAAGAAGTAGAAAGTTCAGGTATTTGAGTTCAACATGTAAGAAGTAGAAAGTACAGGTATTTGAGTTCAAACATGTAAGAAGTAGAAAGTACAGGTATTTGGGTTCAACATGTAAGAAGTAGAAAGTACAGGTATTTGAGTTCAACATGTAAGAAGTAGAAAGTACAGGTATTTGAGTTCAACATGTGAGAAGTAGAAAGTACAGTTATTTGAGTTCAACATGTGAGAAGTAGAAAGTACAGGTATTTGTGTTTCACATGTAAGAAGTAGAAAGTACAGGTATTTGTGTTCAACATGTAAGAAGTAGAAAAGTACAGGTATTTGAGTTCAACATGTAAGAAGTAGAAAGTACAGGTATTTGAGTTCAACATGTAAGAAGTAGAAAGTACAGGTATTTGGGTTCAACATGAGAGAAGTAGAAAGTACAGGTATTTGAGTTCAACATGTAAGAAGTATAAAGTAAAAAGTACAGTAACAAAGTATTTGTACTCAACTACTTCCCACCTCTGTATCTAATCCATCCTAACAAAGGAAATGCCTTATTACCACCAAACAGCTCTCTCTGCAGACTGGGATCATCCCTGAGGAAACATTCTGTCTCTCAGCTGGATTTAATCTGCAGCGGATTCATCTCCGAGCTCTGAGTCGCTCCCTCTTTCGTCTCCAGGCTGTGTTCATGTTGTTATTAGACTTCTGTGCAGTGACGTGCTGTCTGATAGTCGTTAGAGCTCATGGATCTGATTCTCACACTGGTCTTTCTGGATCTGCTCGCTGGTGCCAGTAGCAACAAGTACACACAATAACACAATAACACCATAACACAGCCCCATGTGTTTTATAACAGTCGTGTCGTCAATCTGAACGTCGTCTGCTCTGTAGGCCCAGCTTCAATCTCTCCGTTTGTGTCCAATAGTCTAGTTTCCAGCTCCTTTTGTGAACCTGGAAATGTTGAGTATCCAAAAGTGTTATGTTTGTAATGTATAGTATCGGTCCCGAGCACACTGCAATATGTGACATTAAAAAAAGTAATGTTTTTATGTCTTGCGGTCATGCTGTCAACAAAGGGCAGCAGGTAATGACATAACATAGTGATTTGATTGATTAGTTATTACGTAATGCAGTGTTATTACATCATATGGGATACAGCCAAGCCCCGCCCCTTTTTCCTGTTCTCCTAAATTGGGGCGCAGCTCTTTTCTATTTTTAGGGTGAATTTTTAGATGATGCATTTATTAATTGGCATCACTATTATTATTATAAGTGTTTAACGATTTTCATTTTTGTGTACAAATATTTCACGGTTTTAACTTCAAATATTTTACCTTTCATTTAAAATACTTCGAATTTTAAGTAATTTTTCTGAAATCACTAAACTTTTACTCCTAATACTTTACGTGGATTTGACTGATCACACAGTACTTTAATGCTTTTACCATTCTAGATAAAGTACTTTTAAATTGGAGTATTAGTACTTTTACTTAAGTAAAGGACCTGCATGCAGTTAGGATGCTTCCTCGGCTGCATAACGAAGTGAACATGAACGACTGTTTGAGGAGTTATTACATAATGCAGGCCCAGAAACCCACTTGGTGATGAAGGCAGCTCTTGTTTTTCTTGTTCTCCCCGACAGCTCGTTTCTCATGTGGGTTCTGATGGTGCACCCACGTATGAGCACACATGAGAATTATATATTGAATGTTTGAAGGGCTGCTGTTGTTTCTCCATGGCTCTTAGCCAGTTGGGAAGCTTCTCAGTTTCTGTCTCTGAAACAAAAGCTCAGAGGTCATGTGACCCAGGACGATGGTCCGTGTTAATTGCTTTGCATTTTGCACAGCCCTCTCTCCGCTGGTCACTTTATATTCTATACAGGCTTCAATTGAGGATCTGTTTTTGGAGTCCTGGATCCATTGAAAATGCTAGCAAGGGGCAGCTTCATACATGCTGTCACAACAGTGGGAATCTCTTCTCCTCCAAACCCCCTGTGCTTTTCTATCCACCGCTTTATTCTCCTGGGCTCTGGATGGGAAAGGGTGCCGGAGGAGCTGAGGCAGAACAACAGCAGGGAATGGAGAGGGGGGGCTCTGGGGCGACGGGCCTCGCTCGGTCTTTATCCTCCGCAGTTGAAAGGAGATTGAGGACAGTGCGCAGGGAGCCAAACTTGTTTCTGAGGATGTGGCCCAGGGTGTCGGTGCGTTAGTCATGGAGCCTCATGCTGCATCTCAATGACCTCACACCAACGCAGGCAGGAGGAGGCCTGAGAAACTGGACGCCATGAAAGAAGAAGTGAACTGGCAGGAGGAGAAATGCTAGCTGCAGTGGATGTAGTTAAGATGGCTTCATTCTGTATGACGTTGAAGAGGCATTCGTGCAAATTAATGAAAGCGCTTTGGTGTTTTAATTTGATTATGTGTCGTTTAGTTTGAGCTTCATTTACAGTATCTCAGTTCATTGAACTTAAGTCAGTTATAAGAATTTAAGTCAGTTATAAGAACTTAAATTGACAACCGAGCCGGCCAGCTAACCAATCGCATCAGACTGGGCTCTGGTTTCAGACAGAGGGTGAAAAGAGGTGAAAGAGCTTTTTGAACATGAAAGCATGGAGACATGTCACAGTAGAGACTCTTTTAATATAAAACTGCTGCCCCGATGTTCCTGAAATTCGGTGTAAGACATGTTGACATTGGTATTACCACCATTTATATTAAACTTTACGGATAGGGGACGTTATGCTGTGCATTTCAGGTGGTGTAGGAATATTCTGGAAATTAGCTTGAACTCCCGCTGAAATTGGAACAACATTTGGTTCTGTAGTATGCTCCAAAGGTGTCCTTATTGCGAGGTCAGCTCTGCTCTTGTGTCACGTTGTCCTGTGAGGTGATTGCAGTCGCCCCAACCCTCTTTAATAGTAGTAGATTCAACACCTCTCTCCTTCCCTGAACCGATCCCCGCCATACATCTCTCCTCGAATGACATTAACTCGCTGTCGAGGCTGTTTTCTCAATTGAGTTTAGTCTCAATGTATCATCTCCTTACCCCCACTGTCCTCCATCACTACGACTTCCTGCTAACTTGTTGAAACCGTTCTCTCTCCACAGCCTCCCAGCTGTCCTCAGCAGGCACATGATGCCTCTATTTGCAGTTTAATCTAATTGTGTCCTTCGTTAACCGTTAAGCTCAAGTGGGGAGTCCGGGTAACATGTGACGTAGTAGACCTCTCCTGTGTCATGAATCAGCTTGTTATGCTGGATAGTAAAGTCCCTAGAAATGATAATGGGTATTAATGCAGATCTTTGTATAATAAGAATATCAGTTGAAATAATCAGCGATATCTGGATTTTTGAAAAGAGGGCATTGGTAATTTATGGTTAAGATGTTGGATGTTGTTTTGATTCTTCTGCTGCTAGATTTATTTGACCAAAACTATAGAAGCAATTGTTGTCAGTGTTAAGTCTTTAAGATGAAAGAAAGTGATAAAAAACGGTGATAAAATCAAACAAAGTTAATGATACCAGAGTTCACAGTGAGTTGTATTTTTTTTTTTTTTTACAAAACATGACTAGCATCGTGTTTACGTATCATTATTTCTTACGTTTCCCATCATAACCTGCAGTAATTGTTTGTTATAGTCAATTTTGAACATCCTGGAATCTTATGGCGGTGATCATTTTGACTACAGCTGGAAGAATAGCAAAAAAGAAATAGAAATTGCGATATATTTATCTATTTCAAGTACCGTACATTTCGGACTATAAAGCGCACCTGCATAGAAGCCGCAGCAGCTACATTGTCCGTCTGTCTTGCTCTCGTTCTGTCTCTCGGTTCCACTTTCACTTTGGCGCGCTACCTGTCTCACTCTTTTCCGGCCTCCAGCTTTTCCTGCTGGAGCCCGCCGCTTAAAGGTGGCGGGCGCGGACCGGTCCTAGAGCCCATAGAGTTAAAGGTGGTTAATTTTACATGTAAAATCCATAGATTTAGGAGGTTCCCTAGTGGCCGTTAGCTGTACAAACAACATGGGGGAAAAAGTCGCGGTTTATAGTCCGAAAAGTACGGTAATTGTGTTTTATTTTTCATGCAAAAATAACAGACAAAGCTGTTTTTGCACCTCTTAATATGGAGATGTCCTGCATCGCCTTGGACTTGACAACAGGTCGAGACATTGTTTACTGTATTCTGACATTTTACAGACCAAAATATTTAATGATCAATCTAAAGAATAAGTTGCAGATCAATCAAATAATGAAAATAAACTTAGTTGCCTAATTACACCTTGTAGTGGCTTTTCCAATAATCAAATGATTGCGATGTTAACAGTTTGAGATGTCCTGATTTTTTATTTTTTGTATTTGGCTGCCAAGCGTACAGTGGATGTATCGCCAGATCGAGGCAGAGAAAGGTTTTGTTTACCGGTTTTTTCTACACATTTGAGCCCTGCCCAGGTTGTGACATGTTTGGTCTCGACGTGCCCTTTACTCACAGATCCCGGATCAGATGTTCCTGCCAAGAACAGCAGGTGCTGCGTGGGTGGATATTTGCTTTTGGTGCGAAAACTTCACTTCATCTTCTGCGGGTCAAGTGCTTCTAGCCAGAGCTTCAAAGCGGAAAAGCCTTTGATGAGTGTGCAACCTTGCCTCGCTTGTTCACAGCTTGAACCTCACTATCACGAGAACACGTGTGCTTTTCTTCAATCATTTAATCATAGTCTTATATCTGGTGTTTGAGCAGTCGGTTTGCGCATTTGTACCAGCGTCATTTCATTAATTTAAGTCGAGGCAACATCAAAGAAAAAGCCCGAGCTCGCCTTTGAGCAGACAGCGCTGAGGATGGCTGCTGTGACAGAGTAAAAAAGAGGACGAACATGCTCCTGTTGGAACAGAAACAGCTGCGTTTCTGTTCTCGTCAAGACTTCCTTCCTCCGAGCAATCAGATGGGTGTTGGTCTTGTATCGTGTCTCGCTTTCTGCCACAGGCAAAAGCCACATCAGCTGCAAACTCAATTTTGGGTGAAATAAGCCCACTGGTGTGAGCGTAACAGCACAGGGTCGTGTGTGGGTCGCGTCCACAGGCTGGCAGCACTTACAAGGTGTGCGTGGTAGCTGTGTTTGCTCCCACGAAACACTATAGGGTGGGATGACATCCCTTGGAAAGAGAAGAGATTGGAGGTATTTACTCTATCTCTCTTATCATCTGCACTTGAGGCAAGGCAAGTCTATTTAAATAGCACTTTTCAATTCAAAGTGCTTTACAAAAATGAAAGACGTTAAGAGCATAAAACACATAAGAAACATTACAAAGCAAAGATAATAAAACATGAATAGTTTCAGTGCAGTTTAAGATGTGAATAGTTCAATTAAAAGCAAAAACAAAGTCTTCAGCCTGGATTTAAAAGTAGTCAGAGTTGCAGCGGACCGGCAGGTTTCTGGTTTGTTCCAGATATTTGACAAGACCCCTAAAATGCTCACATTCCTCTACCCCCAGTCTTCCCGTCTTCTTTCAACACTTTTCTAACCTTCTTATATTCCTTTCACCCTTCTCATTCAATCATTTTGCATCCCCAGACAACAACTTGACTTGAACTCTTCTCATTCCACGAACAGGAAGTCACTATCTTTTTCTCCATCAGTGCCAGTGTTTGTGCATTTTCTAATTGCACCACTTGTTTCTTTGTAGGTATCGTTTAACGTGAGTGTGGAGGCGAGGAGCTGCCCCCCCCGCGGCACCGAGCAGAGCTTCACCATCAAGCCGGTGGGATTCAAAGACAGCCTGCAGGTCTCTGTGGATTATCAGGGGTGTGACTGTGGCTGCAGCCGGACGGCCAACACCAACAGCAGCATATGCAGCAACATAGGTAGATGTGTTCAAGATTCAAGGCTTTTATTGTCATGTGTTCATAGCTACAGTGTAGATATGTCAATGGAAATCTTAGGTCACAGGCTCCTCCAACAGTGCAACACAATATAACATATAACATATTTAAAGTGGACCTATCACACTATTTTTAGGCAATAGCATCAGGTCTCAGATATATAAAAAACATGTCTATGAAGTGTTTTGCTCAAAATACCAAACAGATCCCCCATTCTAGCCATGCCTCATAACGCTCTATTTCACTTCCTGTTTCAAAAGTGCTGATTCTGGGTATAACGCTTTAAAAAAAAATGATAAAAAAAGATAAAGGAGGGGTCTGAGCTCATGCGGGACCCGGCAGCTACCGTCTAAACTAAATGCTGCCGTGATGAAACGCCATATCATGGATTATCAAGGATCTGAAACAGTCTGGAGCTCAAAGGCTTTCTCTCTTGCCGGTTACACCACAAGGTGAGTTCCTTTCTACTTCCTGCTTCTTCACCCACATGCTCTCCAGTACCGGTTAGCTCTGAGTGTTAGCGATGCTAATGTAAACACCGACCATATTACGTCCAAAACAGTCGGGCATTGTTTCTGATAGCAACGTTTCAGATATTACGTCATATCGGACGCAAATCTGGATCAGCTCCGTTGTAGCCCCGTTTTTAGAGATTTGGGTACGGAGGAAAAGAGAGAGGGTTTTATTTTTTGACGCTGCGTGAGTTCCCCAACACACCGGGGACACATGTTGATGTATACAAGACATCCAAAAGTGCATTTTGCATGATAGTTCCCCTTTAAAATAGTGCAAGTAATACAAATAGAATATAATAGAAATAGTGCAAGGAGAGTCTATATACAAGTAATTTGAATATGATATATTAGATAAATAATTTGTAAGTTGCAGACAGATGAATGTTATGGATGTCCTTTCAAAAGTTGTGCATTACATTGGACATTCACATGGATTTAGGGAGCTCAATGATATAACATAAGAATATTACAGTATGGTTTTTAAAGAGAATCAGGGCACAAAACTAGCACAACGTACGAGCTAAATGAAAGTAAAATATGCTAGTGGATGGCAGATTTGAATAATTGACTGGCAAAACAAATGTTAGTCAAGTGCCTGTCACAATTTGAACAAATAATTGCCATACAGCCAGTGACAAAAGAGTGGTTTGATGCATTCAAAGGAGGAGATTAGGAGTACATGCTCAAAGGTTGAATCACCCTGGCACCAACAAGGCTCATAAAAATATGTTCATAAAAAAAGAACAAAAACTTGTTCTTTTTAACGTATACAGTTAACATTTCTGTTAGTTTTGTCTTCAGTTTGTGTTGGTCTATTTGAATCTTACTAACTATTAGCAACCAGATTGGTTTTTAATTCCTTTTGCTTTGTTTCTCTTGGTTGTTGTTAATGTCAGTTAAACAGCAGCATCTCCCAGCAGGAAACAAAGCTATTTTTAAAAGCCATGGGACTTAAATATCCATGTGAAAGGAACCTCCTGTGAAACCCACCACAGCCCTTGTTAATCACACAGGACAGAAACCTGGAGTGTTCACGCCTTCAAGGAAGTCAAGCACCTCAATCACTGATGGCAGACCTGCTATTTTCTTCTGCAACTAAACTAAACTTCTACTTTTACCCCCAAATTGAACTACTTTCCTTGGCATAATTACGGAGAAGCTCTCACTTGTGGTTGTGTTGAGATAATGGTGGACAATAAAGTCAAAATTATACTCTGTGCATTGAGAAATTCTAAAAGCAATAGAGTCATATCAGTGTAGTGAGTGCCTTTAAATAGCCGCGTTCACACTGCGGTACTTTTCCCACAAAGGTTCATGCGAACTTAGTTCCTGAGAACTCTTTAGTTCGCATGAACTAAGTACAAATCGCGTTCACACCAGAAAAAGTTCCTGGGGGTGGATTAGGCAAATGAACCGCTGACGTCACTTCTTCTTCTTCTGCTTTGGGTTTACTGGCAGGCCGCAAACCATTTCACGGCGTATACTGCCGCCCAAAGTCCCCGGCCGGAAGTCCCCGGAGTTGAGGACTGGCTTCAGGAGAAGCTGCAGGGACTCCCAGCAGCTTCTCCTGAAGCCTTCCGAGTAAATCGCCAGAACGCCGACACCTCCTCATCTCCACCGCTCCCATGTTTTATTTTGTGTTGCCATAAGTTAGTCTCTCTGCGTTTCTGCGCTGGGCTAATGCTAATGCTAATAATGCTATTGCGAGGATAATAAAATGGCGGCTTCACAAAACTTTTTGGGAGTTTTACGGGGCGTGGTTTGCAATCCGCCCAGCCAATCAGGAATATAGCTCTTTTCTCAAAAAAGAGCCGCTCGAAAGTCCCTGCTCTCTAGCAGGGACTTTCGAGGGGGTAAAAAGGTTCGCATGAACTACTTTTAGTACCGGCTCTTTTTGGTGTGAACGCGATCATGAACTAAGTTCGCATGAACCTTTGTGGGAAAAGTACCGCAGTGTGAACGCGGCTTATACTACGTGGGTACGTTTAACACACTTGATCTGGCAGGAAAGATTTCAGGAACTACTGTACATTTGACATTTATATTCAATTTAATAATCCATCCCTTGAACAATTAATGTTTATATAATATCCTGCTTTATATGTTATATTTTCCACATATATATTTGTGACTTTTTTAATGCTATTTTATTTCTATTTGAGAAATATTTTGGATTGTTTATTTCTAGTCTTTTAATTTCTCTTATGTAAATTGCCTCCTTGTCTTTTTATGCTGCTGCAACGCAAACATTTCCCAAATTGAGATCAATAAAGTGCCTCTTATCTTATCTTATTTTCAGAGATATATGAAATCACAACAGCTAGAAACTGAAGTTGTGAACTGAAACTAAAATACATTTTATTTAAACGATTTGGATGCCAAGCATACAGTGGTTGTATCTGCGATATCCAAGCTGCCAAAGCTTATGTTTACCTTTTTTTTTCTACACATGAGCCCACATGCCCTGCCCAGGTTGTTTGGTCTCGACGTGCCCTTTACTCACAGATCCCAGATCAGACGTTCCTGCCAAGAACAGCAGGTGCTGCGAGGGTGGATATTTGCTTTTGGTGCGAAAACTTCAGTTCATCTTCCGAGGGTCAAGTGCTTCTAGCCAGAGCTTCAAAGCGGAACATATTTCTTAGCCTAAGAACCATACTTGATGTGTGCAACCTTACCTCACTTGTTCACAGCTTTAAAGAGTGGACATCTGGCGGATAAACCTCACTATCACGAGAACATGTGTGCTTTTTTTCTAAGCCCCATTTTCTTATCAGTCAGACAACTCACGTGTTTCTTTAACATGTTTATTAGAAGCAGCATAGTTGAGTTTGGCGTCTAGGCTCGGGCCTCATCACTCCACAGATACACATCGCACGATGAGTGATGATTAAATAACTAACCCCCGAGCCTACAGGTGGAAGCTGGGGTGGAAGCTGGGGTGGAAGCTGGGGTGGAAGCCCACGACAGCTAGAAACTGAAGCTGTGCAGCTGAACAGTCCTAAATGCAGTAAGTGATGAAAGCGTGTTTTGCCCCCTGCAGGTACCTATCACTGCGGGACGTGTCACTGTGAGCCGGGGTACCTGGGCGCTCACTGCGAGTGTCAGGAGGGCGAGTCGGGCAGCTCGTACCTGAGCGCCTGTCGCGAGGCGGAGGGCAAGCAGGTGTGCAGCGGGCGGGGCGAGTGCAGCTGCAACCAGTGCCTCTGCTACGAGTCCGAGTTCGGGAAGATCTACGGGAGCTACTGCGAGTGTGACGACTTCTCCTGCGCCCGGCACAAAGGCATCCTCTGCTCAGGTAGGAACAGCGCGGGGAAGACGCACTGAGATACCTTACTCGAGTAGAAGTAGCATGTTAAAATGTTTTGTTTAGCTCATAATCTGAATCTATAAAGTAACTACTAATGAAATAAAGGTAGTCGAATGTAGATTGGCTTATAGAAGGTAGTTGAATAGTACCATAACATGGAAATACTCATGTTAAATACAAGTACATTCCTAGAGTAAGTATGTACTATATCCAACTGCTGGTTAGGAATAACATCCACTAAAGTCGTACATGTCCTCTGAAGCGTGTCCTTGTATGTAAGTGTGTGTTCCTGCGCTGGGGTTTGGAACCAGCTGCTCCCTGGATATTTGCCTTGATGAGAAAACAGGCCGGCATCAAGCGTGCTGTAGACGCCTCAGATCTGCTGCACTTGTGTCGGGTTATAATTAAAAAGTGATGCATGATGTTGGGTCGTGTTGCCATACCTGCTCTGGGTGTGTCCCGGTGGTTTGGCCTCTGACTCTGCAGCCAAACCCAGATTCTATGCTACCTGCATGGTCGCTTCCCAAAAGAAGCGCGGAGACGCAGCTGTGATAGTAGTTGTTCAGATGTTCGGGCTCCTGTTTTCTTGTCTGCCTCGGAGGGCTTGTTTTGGTTTGATGCTTGTCTTGGGGTGATGGAGGACCTGAGAGAGCGGGGAAGACTTCATTTTCTTGTTTTGCAGGAATAGAGATGGAAGTAAATGCAGTGATTTAAAAACATGCTTGGGTAGGAGAGCTTCCTGGACTTAAAACCTGTTGTGTTTTTGGAAACGGATCCATAGGCGCGTTCACACCGCAGTACTTTTCCAACAAAGGTTCCTGAGAACTCTTTAGTTCTCATGAACTAGGTTCAGATCGCGTTCACACAGGAAAAAGTCCCTGGGGGAGGATTAGGCAAATGAAGCCGCTGACGTCACTTCTTCTTCTTCTGCTTTGGGTTTACTGGCAGGCCGCAAACCACTTCACGCGTATACTGCCCCCCGAAGTCCCCGGCCGGAAGTCCCCGGAGTTGGGGACTGGCTTCAGTCGAAGCTGCTGGGACTCCCAGCAGCTTCGACTGAAGCCTTCCGAGTAAATCATGTTTAGTGTTGCCATACGTTTTTTTTTAAAGCACTAAATGGGCTGGCTCCGGCCTATATAGCCGAACTCCTCCAGCGCTACACCCCAGCCAGAGCTTTAAGCTCTGCTGATCAGCTGCTGCTGGTAGGGCCCAAGACCAGGCTCAAAACCCGGGGGCACCGAGCCTTCGCAGCAGCTGGCCCCAGGCTCTGGAACACTCTGTTTAAAATTAGTATCTTGGAGTTTTCCTCTGGTTTCTGTAAATAAATTGCAAGACAGATTGACCACAAGAATTGTGCGAAAGACTTATTGTAATTAAATATTATTATATATTGCAGCACATTTTTATTGACATTTTAAATGTTGTCTTATTTGACCTTTTAATTAAGCAATCATACACGAGAGGCCGTTCTTGAACGTCATTATTGGTACGACAGTACTGCGGCAGGACCGAGGCGCTTGCGCCGAGGTCCGTACGCCTGTACTGGAGTCAAGAACGGCCTCAAGTGTATGATTGCGATTCTATAACACAAACTATCATTGTAATCAACAATATCGTAAAATAATTTCATAATGTGGGCTCATTTGCTCCCAAACCTACACTTTCTGCTTGAGTTAATCTCCGTCAGAAAGTAGTTCCTATAAAGTATAGTTCCCTTGGTAACGCTAGCCGATCAATCGAACACTCCTGCTTCCCCGCTTACAGTTATTGATATAATTATAGTAAATAATATATTATTAACCAATTTATTGAAAACAATTTATTTACAACAATTCGGTCAACTGCAGGCAGTTTGCTTTTCGGCCCAACGGTATACCGTTTTTCTCAGACGCGGAGGGATACTGACTTGTTGTGAAAAGGCACGTTCTATTTGACCGTTGTTTGATCGTGGAATCAAACACGCCTATTGACCAATCAGAGAGCTTGCTCACACCTATGTGTTATAGAATTGGACATTCAACCCTGACTTCTTATAGTTATTTAAACATTTTCATTGTATTTGAATTGAACTTTTTTATTGCAAGGTCTCCCTTATCTTATGTTTATTTACATTTTTGCATTATATTTTTTATTTTATTTATGTTTTATTTTATTTTATTCTTAAATGGAGCAACTGTCACACACTAAAGGTTAAACTAAATATTCTGATTCAAATCAACAACATGGAGATTCTACAGGGACACTTTAATCTGGCCTTTAATTATCTCCATGTTGCAGTCCTGCAGCATAAATATCCTCCGTCCATCAGAGATTCATGTTTCAGTTTAAAATCTCTCTCTCTCTCTCTCTCTCTCTCTCTCTCTCTCTCTCTCTCTCTCTCTCTCTCTCTCTCTCTCTCTCTCTCTCTCTCTCTCTCTCTCGGCTCCAGCCAACAGGCCGGGGTTGTTTTTGTTCCCAGAACATCGGGTCCAGGGCTCAGGTTCTGTTCCCTGAAGCCACAGAGGGCGCTTTGTGCCAGCGTTGGCGCGGTCCCTCCTCACACAATGGCTGCCTGTATTTATCTATCGCCAGTAGAACAGAAGTCTTTCCTTTAGTCAGCAGGACACGCCGAGCGCACAGATGCAGAATGGCTGTTTGTTTGTCATCCACAAGCAGTCATTAAATCCTAACAGTAGGTTCTGCCGCTCTCCTGTCCTCGTTCCTCAGCGTGGATGCAGCCAGCAGTGGTTTCAAGGCTTTTATTGTCATGTGTACTTAGCTACGGTGTAGTTATGACGATGAAATGGTTAGGTCACAGGCTCCTCCAACAGCGCAACACAATAAAACAGATACAATAGTACAGGTAAATAAAATAGGATATAATAGTAAGTGCAGAATAGTCTATATACAGTCATTGGAATATTGATATGAGTTGCAAACAGATGGATGTTCCTAATGATACCAAACGCTGCGCCTCCTTTCCACTTTCCCTACCAATCTGACGGGTAATTATTGTGGAGAGTCCTGTGTGAGATATGCTGTATTCTGCTTCTAAAAACCCACAGGAAATACTCATGATATAATAATACATTTATATAGCACACTTTAAAAACAACGTGCTTCACAATGCTATAAGGCAGGGGTGTCAAACTCAATTTCATCACGGGCCACATCAGCATTATGGTCGCACTCAAAGGGCCGGTTGTAACTTTAAGACTATATAAAAATACATATATGAATATTTAATATATATCAAATAATGTATTATATTACATTATTGCCTCTGTATTGGATTATTATCGGGTAGGGTAATAACTTCATAATTAACTACGTCTGAAAGCAGAAGTCTGGGGCAAATAATTGCAAGTCTCTTCAGTGAGCATGTCACAAAATGATTTTAAAAGAAAAGTCAAAATAAAAAAAATTAAGTGACATTTTGAAAGAAGTTACATTTAAAAAAAGAAAAGTCAAATTCCGAGATGCATTGTGGGACATGTAGTTTATTGGCAACGTGCTTCTGTAAAGTATCATGTAACCGCATAATAAACATATCATATTTTTTGCAAGCTCTTGTGGGGCCGCATGAAATGAAGTCGCGGGCCGCATTTGGCCCCCGGGCCTTGAGTTTGACACCCCTGATATAAGGAGAACATAATAAACACATTATTATTATTATCTAAGGAGCATATTGAATACAATATGGTAATATAAAAAAGGTTAAGTGCATAACATGTTAGAATACAAAATAAGGTCTGTTGGCAAGCAGAAATATGTTGTTAAAGGTATTTTGCTCCACATTGACTCGGTCTGGGAGAATCAGACCGATGAGCGCCTGAAGGCACCGCAGGTTTTATTAAAGAGGAAGTCAGCTGGCATGGTGTCCTCAGAGGAGCTTAGAGAAGGCTTTGCCTCCTTGGATGTCTGAAAGGAGTTTTCCCATGGGGCTCAGCGAGGTGTAGCTAGCAGCCTGGGAATCTGACGAGATGCTTGGAGAGCGAGCCAAGGTCGCACTTATCAATCAATAAATCAATAAAACGTTCCATTTAAAAAAAGTTCAATTCAAATCTCTTTAGTGGAGAGGAAATGAGATCAAACAAGGCCTCATTTAATGGCTTTTCTAAATGAAAGAATGCAGTTAGACCAAATGAGACCGACCCAGTATCACATGTTCTTCATCAGTGGATGGAGTTTATCATTTGGAGAGAAGTGTGTTGTTTTCAAGCTCTGTACATTTCAGAAAGTGTTCATCGGACCTTTGGGATCTCTCGTCCGTGTTCGTCTAAAATATGAGCATTTCTGTCCATTTGATCTCTTTTGGAAAGCGAACTCTTACGGCCCGTCCACACAGCAGCTTCGACAGCTTCAGAAACGGTTTCCAACGCATCCGCCCATTCACTTTGAATGGGGTGACGTCACTTTTCGCTGAACTGCATTGTGGGAAGCAGAGCGAAAAGTTGAGCAATGTTCAACTTTTGAAGCTTCTGAAGCTTTCGGTGGAAGCGTCAGCCAATCGAATCATATGCCAGTACAAGCTCTAGCCAATCAAACCGCTGCTTGTGTGTCGGGGGCGGGAGATTCATGTGATTGGTTGTTGGTCGAGCTTCAGACACGCCCAGCTCCAAGCTTTTTTTGAAGCTGTTGTGTGGACGGGCCGTTAGCCAATCACCAACCAAGGAAACCCCCCCCCCATATTTGATCTCTTTTGGAAAACAAACTCCAAGTCATTTCGAGCTAGTGTTTATCAGAGGATGAAGAGATCTGTCAGCTATTATCGGGATAGATGTGCTACGGGGACGTGACTCAAGATAAGTCATCGCAGACCAACTTCACTTCTCCCTTCTTGTCCACTTTAATGCGGTCAGGGTTATATGTGACACACCTGCTGGACAGAGTGTGTGTGTGTGTGTGTGTGTGTGTGTGTGTGTGTGTGTGTGTGTGTGTGTGTGTGTGTGTGTGTGTGTGTGTGTGTGTGTGTGTGTGTGTGTGTGTGTGTGTGTGTGTGTGTGTGTGTGTGTGTGTGTGTGTGTGTGTGTGTGTGTGTGTGTGTGTGTGTGTGTGTGTGTGTGTGTGTGTGTGTGTGTGTGTGTGTGTGTGTGTGTGTGTGTGTGTGTGTGTGTGTGTGTGTGCACTGCAACACTCAGCACATACTTGATGAGGTTATGTTTTCTTCTCTTCCCATGAAGTGTCACAAACGCTTCTCGCTGTGACTCCGTCTGAAACGTGTTGATGTTATGCTTGGCTGTGATAAGATATCTCTGTGGCAGCAGCCTGTCTGTAGTCTGATGAGTAAATGAGATTCATGCTGGTTTCATTACAATAGACGTGGTCACTGAGTCACTGAGCTGTTGGGGTGTTTGTAGATATGATGAGTTCACACTGTAGTGTGCGTCGGCTGACTCAGGTTCACTTAAAGGTGTTGTTTTGGGGGAACCTGCTTAGTGCAAAACATGTAATTTTGAGAAGACACTTTCATTACAGTTAGCTGACGCTTTTATCCAAAGCGACAATAAGTGCGTTCGACCAACAAGATACAACCTTGAAGAAAACAGAATCATAAAGTACATCAGGTTTCATAGAGCCAAGCATTTCAAGTGCTACTCAACTGGCTTTAGATAAGCCAGTCCTTTGTTAGTATATAAGTGCTTTGTTAATAGTTCTATCGCTCGAGGTGGAGTCGAAAGAGATGAGTTTTCAGTCTGCGCCGGAAGGTGTGTAAGCTATCTGCTGTCCTGATGTCAATGGGGAGCTCATTCCACCATTTTGGAGCCAGGATAGCAAACCCACGTGTTTTTGCTGATGGGAACTTGGGTCTCCCTCGCAGCGAGGGTGCAGCGAGTCGTTTGGCTGATGCAGAGCGGAGTGCACGCGCTGGGGTGTACGGTTTAACCATGTCCTGGATGTAGGAAGGTCCAGATGCATTCGCAGCATGGTACGCAAGTACCAGTGTCTTGAAGTGGATTCTAGCAGTTACCGGAAGCCAGTGGAGGGAGCGGAGGAGCGGCGTGGTGTGGGAGAATTTAGGAAGGTTGAAGACCAGACGAGCCGCTGCATTCTGGATGAGCTGCAGAGGTCGGATGGCACATGCAGGTAGACCAGCCAGGAGGGAGTTGCAGTAGTCTAGGCGTGAGATGACAAGAGCCTGGACCAGAACCTGCGTCGCTTTCTGGGTCAGCTGGGGACGTATCCTCCTGATGTTGTAAAGCGTGTATCTGCAGCAGCGGGTTGTAGCAGCGATATTTGCAGTGAAGGACAGGTTGTTATCCAGGATCACACCCAGATTCCTTGCAGTCTGAGTCGGGGAAACAACAGAGGTGCCGATGTTGATTGTTAGGTGAAGAGTGGGACAATCTTTTCCCGGAAGGAAAAGCAGTTCAGTCTTGTTGAGCTTGAGGTGATGAGCAGACATCCACTGAGAGATGTCAGCTAGACAAGCAGAGATGCGTGCGACGACCTGGGTTTCAGAGCCTCAGGGATAATCGAATCAATCAAGGAAATCTGACCAGAAACAACAACTTTGATGTAAGCATATCTTGTGGTAGCATTTATTTACAAAAATCACTGACATTAAAAAACGTATGGTAAGAGTTTGACTGTGGGTCAGTGGGCTGATTGATAACGGTTCTCAGGCAATGATGAGCTCTCTTTTAGCACCTGGGGCTGCAATTGACTTTTTCTTATTAGTAATTATTAGGTTTATATGATTTTAGAAAGTAGGAATAAATGTCCAACATGGAGTCTTTTTAAATGTCTTGTTTAGTCAGTCTTAAACCCAAACATATTTACTTTGATATGACATAAAACAGACAGAAGCCTTCTCTCTTATCAAAATAGCTGTCTATAGTTTTCTCTTGATCAACTGATTGTTTCAACTGACATAATGAATATCTACGCACAGATATTTACTGTTTTTCTCATCGCTTTTTATTGTATTTCTTGCATATAAACGTAATGATGAAGTGCTCCTTTTAACGGTTGAAACACTGTTCTTACCCACAGCTTTTAAAACATGTGAAAAGTGAACATTTTGGACATACTTGGCTTTTATAGGACGGCACATGGTATTTACTGTTAAATGTCAGATTGTTCAACTGAAGCATTTACTGCCTCAGGTCGTATCTTTTCACGACCAAATGTAAACGGGCATCGCCTAAAACGTTAGCATATGTTAGCTCTTTGTTCAAGAAAACAGCTGATGTGTCGGACATTTCGTCTACTTTATACTCATCATTATTTGCCTTTTAAATGCGTTTGTTGTTGTTGCTTTTCTCTGCTGTTTGTTTATAATCTTCAGTCAGGCTTCACTGCCCTCCTGACCCACATCTCGTCTGCAGCTGGTTCTAAATAATGATCTAAGAGCTCAGCGGTTTTCCATAAATAGCATGACTTTAGTTCCAGACTCAAACCCTGTTTCACCCTATAAATAAACCTGCTGTGTCCTGTGAGTGCATGCGTGTGAACCACGTGCGTGTCTCCTTATAGGGTAAACGGGAACATATGTGTGTTGTCATGTTCGTGCCAAACATTACCGTGCCTCACTGACGGAACACAGCCTTTACGTTTAATTGGTCTATTTGTTTTGTAAAGGACTCGTCATGTATACTCTACTCTAAATAAAGCACAGGCTGAAAGGACATGTGACATAAGAGTATCGTGGAAGCAGCGAAAACATGTTGTGACACTGGTAATACTGAGGAATGACATTCTTTATATCGAGACTATAAGTGCAGTTTCATACCAGAGGACAGGGGCGGTTCTAGGGGGGGTCCAGGGGGGGGCCAGTGCATTTATTGTGCCCCCCTCAGAAAATAACTGGTGGCCCCCCAGTGGCCCCCCCAGTCAAATTGGTCTAGAACCGCCACTGCCAGAGGAGCTGTCGTAACAGAAGATGTATGTATTATAACACAGAGTAAAGTACTGTCCTGTTTCCCTTTCTGGAAAAACCTCAGTACTTTTTTCCTGAAAGTATCACTACGTCCGTACTTAAGTATATGAGGATGAGCTTCTTAGTGAACTAATTGTTTTGATTTAAATACACCGGCTTTGTTCTCATATGCACAATAGGTACGGTGTAGTTTGGCAATGAAAGACGGTTGAAGGCCCTATTATGGCTGTGGTCCCTCCAGAGGGAGTTTCTCTCCCACACACCCAACATACAACATAGATAAGACATGCAATGAAATAAAAGAAAACGGTACAAGTATCACAATGGTGCAGAAATAATGAATTCCTTCCTTAAAGAGCTAATACCAGTTTAAGAAATGGGACTGTCATTGGTATGTCGAGAGAGAGAAAATGACTCTTAACCAAAGAGACATTAAATCTGTTGCATTATTCCTTTATCAGAAGCTTGTTGTGTCGTCATCTTCCTGCAGACTGCGATCCCATTGTAATTTGAAATGTCTTGGGATAAAAGTATCTTGTTGTGTCCTCGCCAGAGCCACAAGTGTCTTGTTTGGTTCTTTGAGACCTTTGTTTTCTAACACTGTATCAGCTCTGCTTCTTTAGCAGCTCGCCCATTACATGAAGGATGACATACAGCAGGGCTATTCAATTAGTTTGGAATGGGGCCGGTTGATGAAAATGATCCAAAGCAAGGGGCCGGGAAAAAGATGACAATCATATTAAGAGCTTCAGATACAGTAAATAGCATAGTGGGGTGCTTATAGTGTGTTTAATTAAATCAAACAACATAGCCCCAAGGCCTTTCTAGATCTAAATGGCAAGTTCAGAACTCAGTAGGCCGACATGTGAAGCTAATTTAACAATCAACATCATTTAATTTAGGTGAAATGATCTAATCGTTCACGCAGAGATGCAATACATGACAGGAGTTGTCACTACAGTAGCTAGTACGTGGGTTCGAAACCCGAGCCCGCAGAAGTTTTCAGGCAATGTCTTCCCCTCCATCTCTCAATGTGACACCCTCTCTGGAATAAAGGTACAGTAGATTACTTGTTAACATTATACTCAAAGGGCCAGTAAATATCATCCCGGGGCCGGATTTGGCCCGCGGGCCGCCATTTGAATAGCCCTGACGTACAGTATGAAATTAGATTTGAATGGTACGTTACAGCGTGTTGCAATGGAGATTAAATCATTTACTTAAAGAAGCAAGTCATCATTGAAGCCTCGTTGTATGTGAGCTGCTGTGTTCAACAACACGGAGAGCGTGTGAAGTGTGTGTTGTTTCAGTGGCCGTGGTTCTCATTAGTGTTTTATGGGTCATTCATTGAATACGCAGCAATTAGTGAGTCTGGTCTTTTTTAACGGTTGGCTGAGAGCCACCGGCACATCACTGGCTACACCAGAACCATTGCTACTGTCTACATGTCGCTTTACATATTAGCACTTTGTTCTTTAACAAAAGATAACGTTATCATCTCAGTCATATTCAAAAGACGTCACTTTAAACTATGTTCTGAGTTATGCTGAGACTGATGTGAAGTAAGTTTACCTTATTTAAGTAGAAGAACATCGACGTCAAATTAAATGGAAAGCAAGAAAAAAGAGAAATTAGTTTGCTCAATTTAATTACCGTACTTTCCGGACTATAAAGCGCACCTGCATATACGCCGCAGCAGCTAAATTGTCCGTCTGTCTTGCTCTCGTTCTGTCTCTCGGTTCCACTTTTACTTTGGCGCGCTACCTGTCTCTCTCTTTTCCGGCCTCCAGCTTTTCCTGCTGGAGCCCGCCGCTTAGAGGTGGCGGGCGCGGACCGGTCATAGAGCCCATAGAGTGGTGGTTAATTGTACCTGTAAAATCCATAGATGTAGGAGGTTCCCTAGTGGCCGTTAGCTGAACAAACAAAATGGGGAAAAAAGTCGCGGCTTATAGTCCGAAAAGTACGGTACTCCCGATTTATCAGGTGCAACAAAATCAAAGTGAGAATGAGGTAAATGTCAAACATGCCCTCAGTCCCAATCCTGAAGTGTCTTTTCGGAACAAATTAAAATCCCCTGTGTGCCTGGAGCAGAGTCGTAAATGATGTTTACCTGTTTATCCTTTTCGCCTCTTATTTCAACATTTATGAGGAGTTACATGTTATGGTAAAAGTTTAGTAAATGATAGAATAGTGAAGGAACGTGTGCAACTTCAAACCAAAATACAGCAAAAATCTGACAATTGAATATTTTGTCATAAATGTTTGTTGTCAATAACTTCTATTCTTACATTAATAAGAATTCAAGGGCTGTCCGGTGTGCGGGGATCTAGCGTGATAAACAAAAACACTTTGTAACCTGATTAACTGTTATAGATATTTAGTTTAACACACATTTTTGATCATATCTGTCGGTGACATTGTAATTTCTCAGCTAAGAAAAGACAGCAAAGATGTGTTTTAATTATTGACAGTATTGCTTAAGATGTAGATAAACATGTTGACGTATGATTGGAATTGAAGGCAAAAAGGCAGTATTCATGTTCATCATACATGTGCACAATTTGAAAACACGCTTTTTTAATCGGAACCATCTTTACCTGTGGACTTCTGTGGAAGTATTTAATACACACACACACACACACACACACACACACACACACACACACACACACACACACACACACACACACACACACACACACACACACACACACACACACACACACACACACAACACACACACACACACACACACACACACACACACACACACACACACACACACACACACACACACACACACACACACACACACACACACACACACACACACACACAGTAATGGTTCCATGTTGGATGGGAACGTAGCCTCGGGGCGTATTATCTTTTAAAAGCAGTGTCTGACTACACAAAGCTACCTGAGCAGCTGACAGTCCTCCTCCTCCCCTCGGGCAAAACAAACACCGGACGACTCCTCCTCTCCTCGTTGAGACTTGACTGAACTTGACCACACAGACAAAGACTTCTGCTTTCTCTGGGGAAGCTCTGCAGATTCAAGGCCGCACCCTGAACCTACCGCTGTGTGTGAGACTAATAAAGTCTACAAACAGAAACCTGCAGGTGTTTCTTTGACTTGTGGTATGTTCGAGGCCTCAATCTGACTTCCTCTGGGTGTACTTGGAGTTAAAGTGGTAACAAAAGAGGTTAGTATCAGATCAACTGCAGCACAGCACCGAGCAGAAAGCTCAATTAAAGCCCTTGTGAATTAGAAATCGTCTACAATTTCGCACTTTTTTTGTATAGCAAAGATCAAATATTGGCTTTGAGCCTGTCCCCAGTTTGACACCGGCCTCATAGCAACAGTCTCCATGTATTACCCGACGCTCAAGGCCCTTCACACATCCCTGAAATAGAGGGCTGCAGTGATCACATATTTTGGTTGGCTTGGCGGAAAGATATTTGCAGAAAATAAGCTCAGTGGAAAACGCTAGGTTTGAGATACTTTTACATTTTGTTCAGCAGGATAATCTCCACATGTTAACACCACCTTTACGGCTTTGGAAGCAATCTCCGCAAGTATAAATCTAAAGTTAGGCAACAAACTAAATACATCACTATCACATGACTTCAAGTCACCAGCGCTAAGCTAACGGAAGCTAACGGAAGCTAATGTTTGGTGTAATGACGTATGAATATTTAATAAACTATGAATGTTTCATATCCATGTAACGGGAAGAAACTCAGCTAACTGATGATATGAACCATTTATAGCAAAAATAAACACAAGATTAACGCTAAGCCTCTGAATTATCCCTGAGCGGAAAAATGCTAACGCCGTTAGCACAGAATTCACTCGTAAAACCCTTATTACTTACCGTAAATGCAAATCTAACACATCGATTAGCATCGTGAGGTTACACAGAATCGATAGGTATCTGTATCATCACTCCATGATCAGAACTCGCAACATTATAAACAAAAACAGACAACACATGGGATTAGGTAGCAAACACGGCAATATGTCTTACCTTTGTCGTTGTCTGATCAAAAGTGGTCTTCAATGGCATTAAAACGATAAACGCTGCTGAAGGTTAATCCAATGTGTCTGTCACTTTTAAATGATTACTGATAATCCATCAGCAATAAAACTACTTTTCAGTTTCAGATTTCAGAGCGTAAGATCGCTCTCATTTCTCAATGGTAACGTTGGTGTGTATGTGGAAATTCCCCTTAGATTCTATTGGCTCTAACAGTTCAAAAGAGATGTCAATCACCAAAATCGACCAATGGGTTCCAGAGAAATGTATTCTGACTTTTCTACATCCAACTCACAGGTTTATCATTACTTTGAGAAAAAAAGATTATTAATTTTCCCCTTTTTAGAAGTGAAGATATGGTCATTTGTTCTGGAAATGTCATTTTCGAGCCTGAGACCTGGAAAACAGGCGTGGGGCTTAACGGGTTAATTGCTGACTCATTTCCAGGTGTAGGACTCCACGGTGTCACCCGGAGGAGACTGTGTCACCCGGAGGAGATGTATGCTAAAACCAAAATGTCTGAATCATTCGAGCCAAACATTAAACAAACGTACCCTTTCTGATCCCTAGTACAAAGTCAGTGTCGTGTCTGATTGAGTGCATACAGACGCTCACCACCTCATCTTATCTGATCTTAACCGTCACCGTCGTCTTAGACTCGGTTATTTTTGACCAAATGACGAGCCGGCGGTGTCGTCAGTCATGTCCTGCATCCCGTAGCTCGACCCAGCTGCAGCCCTTCGCCTCAACCAAACACACTACTTCCAGTTAGCTAAACAGCGTCCTGTTGTGTGCTACATGTTTTAAAGGGAGAGTCTGAATAACCTGCAGTCCTGCCTCTCCAGATGTTTTTTTTTTTTTTTAAAAGGGCTGAAAATGAAGTGTTGGAAGTGTTTGGGTTTAATTTTGGGGGCTCCGCAGCTGTTTTCAGGGCTTATTTTGAAGTCTGTCAGCCTCTTGGATCTCAGGGATTTAGATCCTCAAAGCAGCTCGCTGTGAGTGTTTCACTTCTCAGCCGCCTGATCCACGCATCCTGATGAGAAAATAAATAAAGAAGAGCTCCTGAATTCAGCTTTTTCAAAGGTTTCAGGGAGTAGAAACCTGAGCGGCTCTGAGAGAAGATGCTCAAAGCTCAAGTGGTTATTTCATATGGACTATTCATCTGTTGGATTACCAGAAAACATGCTGTATTGTGACAGAGGTTATGTGGCTTTTCCTATATAATCAGAAAGAAGATTGTATCGCCATGCCCTGTATCTGTGTATTAAATATAAATCCCACCCTTTACATCTCAGATTTATTAGTTGAAATAAAGGGTTACCGATGCCCTCGGGGCCTGAAGACTTTTGTAGCCTGGAGGACTTTGCTTTATTGCTTTGATTGGGATTACTGCGGTGCCGCCCATCTACAGTACACAAGCAGCTTGAACCGCTCTCTGAAAGCAAATATGCGTAGCTTGCAGAATCCCTACTTGTTCTTAGTTGTTGATAATTATCATGTTTCTCCTAGCAGTGTCAACGACCGAAATGCTTACGCTGCAAATGTCAGCATTTAACATTCTTCTTTTTATAGGCTTTCTTCCTCTGCGCACTGTGCGTAATGTTAAGGTGTCCGATAGAGGTAAACACTGTTGTCATGGCTGCTAATGACTGTTGTCTGTCAGCAATGTGATGTGTAAAAAATCCCACGTCGGAGCCCTCTGCATGTTCCTTTAGTGTTGGTGAGTCTGCAGGAGGCTTTGTGGCACTTTCGTCTTTTACTGGCACTCAAACATAACCGAAGAAGAAGAAGAAGAAGAAGAAGAAGTGTGTGTCTGAAGGCGTTCACCCCCCACGTCTCGTAAAAAGCAGATTTAGTCTCTCTGTTTATTTCTGATGATGAACAGCTTGGCTCTGCACACAAAGACTGAGCTTGTCTTGGCCTGAACTTTTTAACAGCCCACATTTTTTTGCTGTTTTACCCAGACAGAAAGAGACACACACACACACACACACACACACACACACACACACACAACACACACACACACACACACATCACACACACACACACACACACACACACACACACACACACACACACACACCACACACACACACACACACACACACACACACACACACACACACACACACACACACACACACACACACACACACACACACCACACACACACACACACACACACACACACACACACACACACACACACACACACACACACACACACACACACACACACACATTAGTACAGACTTTAGAGACAGTTGGTTGGAATGTATCTTCCATTCAAAGACAATGACTTCCCGTACTTTGCTCTACTTTGCGTGTACTAGGGAAGGACCGAAGACCTGGGCTTCATTTAGTCCCATTTCATCACAGAAAGACGTTTCACTTCTCTCGCCTGCTTATACATCTCGCACTGAGCTGCTGCTGTCTATCTATCTGGGTTTCATAGATGAATCATAGATGAATCAAATCCTCCTAATCCATTGGTTTTATCCGGCTTCAAGTTAATGCGTGCCTCTTGAAAGCGCAATTAATCTTATGCAGTATTTAGTTCCTCAAATAGCGGTTTGATACTGACATTTATTACCGCTTCCTCTGTATTGAGTGTGCTCATTTCGCCTGCTGGGTATCTTCAGTATCTGTGTGTCAGCAGAGGAACACAGTCTCCCTCTCGTCTTATCAGGACAGTTTGACATGCAGCCCTGAAGCAAATCGTTCCTCATGAATGATAGAAAATGTGACTGGCAGCGTTAACACCCTCACTGTCCCGGAGTACATGATATCTCTGCTCGGGGGTAAAGCGATATAAAAGCGTGTTTCCAGCGGTGCTGAGAGATCCCGTCTCGACTCAGTGGAAAAAAACCTCTTGCCTGATCAGCAGTTTGGTTTGTTTAGAGAAGCCGCTGTCACTCAGAGACACTGAGGTTCTCTCTGCCGGTTGTTTTTGTGGTTCTCCTGACGGTCCTATTGAAAGCATCACTTCTGTTTTTGACGGTCTGGTCAGGAGAGTTTTGCTGATGCGGAGTTTGAGAGACTGGAATCATGGGTGACTACAAAAGTGCAGGTTTCTCTACACCAGCCTCGTGTGTGTGTGTGTGTGTGTGGTGTGTGTGTGTGTGTGTGTGTGTGTGTGTGTGTGTGTGTGTGTGTGTGTGTGTGTGTGTGTGTGTGTGTGTGTGTGTGTGTGTGTGTGTGTGTGTGTGTGTGTGTGTGTGTGTGTGTGTGTGTGTGTGTGTGTGTGTGTGTGTGTGTGTTGTGTGTGTGTGTGTGTGTGTGTGTGTGTGTGTGTGTGTGTGTGTGTGTGTGTGTGTGTGTGTGTGTGTGTGTGTGTGTGTGTGTGTGTGTGTGTGTGTGTGTGTGTGTGTGAGAGAATGTCTACTGTGAAGGATATCATAAAGTCTGAATGTGAAACAAAAAAGTTATGATTGATGAAAGTAGTAAATCGGTCACATTTGACCCGAAGACAGCAGGAGGGTTACATCATTTTTTTTAAAGAAGGAAAACACAAGTCTTCTATCAATTATTTTACAAATGTTTAAATAAGTTGAATTGTTGTACACAACAGTTTTCCTCATGTGAAATGTTCTCTCTCGTGTGCTCGGAAAGGTACACATTTTTTTCCAGCATTTGGTCATTTCAAACGGTTTGTATTTTGCAAATGTAAAATAAAACACGTAGAATATAGAAAAAGAGGGTTTAAAGTAGAAACCTGCGAATAATGTCCAACAAAAATTCCCCTTTGTACTGTTTGTAGCTATTATAAATTATAATAAGATTTAACAAAAACAAATTAAAGAGACTTCTGACTCTCAAGGAAGTTTCCATACGGGAACCATGATCTGCTTTGTGATTCGTATTTGGCTCGGGCTACACCTTTCCTTTAAGTTTCCTTTACACATCAAAAGCAGCTCAGTCGTTCTTTCATAATATTCCTGACAAAAAAGCAACCAATCCCAAAACAGAGCCTTCAGCTCGGCACAGAGTGACCTCGGAATAAAGGCATCTAAACATCTTCTGTTTAATTTCTCTCCGTATGTTTTTATTTATCAAACACACAGAAAGTAAACAGCCTGCGAAGCGCTCTGAGACCGGACGGTAATCTGCTCGCAGCGCAGCGTGTAATCAGCAGTAGTGTTTCTGAGATATTGTTCTGCTGTCACAGCTTCCTTTAAAATCACACACTCATATTCTGCTTCCTTCCCAGGGGCCGGGAGGGGCCGCACGATATATCTGTCTAGCCCAAGCGTCTCTGAAATTAATACACAAAGCAGTCCGTCATTTCACATACTGGCTTTTTTAAAAACTAAATCGGACAAGGAAGCACCGGCCACTCAAACTAGATGCCACAACGCCTATGTTGTGTATAGTGGCACATTTAAGACCTTTTCAGATACTCTTCTATACTCTGTCTGTCACAAAGACCGCCTCTGTGGATGCTGTGGAATGATACTACACTGGACTGCAATGGTGACATCATGTTGCTGCAGGTAAAGAGTGTCCATCATATAGCTCAAGATATCAAACATGTATCTCAACGAAATGACTTTAATAAGCAATTATGTTTAAAGAGTCCTCTCCTGCTGGTGTTCAGGTGTATATCAGTACGTAGTGTCTCTACTTTAAAGAGTCCTCTCCTGCTGATGTTCAGGTGTATATCAGTATGTAGTGTCTCTACTTTAAAGAGTCCTCTCCTGCTGATGTTCAGGTGTATATCAGTATGTAGTGTCTCTACTTTAAAGAGTCCCCTCCTGCTGATGTTCAGGTGTATATCAGTATGTAGAGTCTCTACTTTAAAGAGTCCTCTCCTGCTGATGTTCAGGTGTACATCAGTATGTAGTGTCTCTACTTTAAAGAGTCCTCTCCTGCTGATGTTCAGGTGTATATCAGTATGTAGTGTCTCTACTTTAAAGAGTCCTCTCCTGCTGATGTCCAGGTGTATATCAGTGTGTAGTGTCTCTACTTTAAAGAGTCCTCTCCTGCTGATGTTCAGGTGTATATCAGTATGTAGTGTCTCTACTTTAAAGAGTCCCCTCCTGCTGATGTTCAGGTGTATATCAGTATGTAGAGTCTCTACTTTAAAGAGTCCTCTCCTGCTGATGTTCAGGTGTATATCAGTATGTAGTGTCTCTACTTTAAAGAGTCCTCTCCTGCTGATGTTCAGGTGTATATCAGTGTGTAGTGTCTCTACTTTAAAGAGTCCTCTCCTGCTGATGTTCAGGTGTATATCAGTATGTAGTGTCTCTACTTTAAAGAGTCCTGTCCTGCTGATGTCCAGGTGTATATCAGTGTGTAGTGTCTCTACTTTAAAGAGTCCTCTCCTGCTGATGTTCAGGTGTATATCAGTATGTAGTGTCTCTACTTTAAAGAGTCCTCTCCTGCTGATGTCCAGGTGTATATCAGTGTGTAGTGTCTCTACTTTAAAGAGTCCTCTCCTGCTGATGTCCAGGTGTATATCAGTATGTAGTGTCTCTACATGTCTCCATGCTTTAATGTTCAAAAAGCTCTTTATTTCTCTCATACTGCCTGTGCTGCAGCACCTCTTTTCACCCTCTGTCCGAAACCAGAGCCAAGTCTGCTCTGATTGGTTAGCTGGCCGGCTCTGTTGTGATTGGTCAACCGCTTAGGCTAAGGGGCGGGACATCTCTATCACGAACACTGTGTTGGAGCGCTAGCCAAAAGAAGCGTAATTGTTGCATTGTGATGTCACTATGTTCAGGAAGTAAACGAATGAATCCAATGGAGGCGTTTCAGTGGTGAGTTAACTACGAAAACCTTCCAGAAAAGACTGTCCAAAAGTATGCATCATTGTCCCCATTTTAAACTATTACAACCACAGCGTCCTGCTTCAACCAATATATACAAAATAACTAAAGTATCCTCTTCAACATAACACAGTACACCGTGTTCATTCAGAATATAAGTGAGGTCCCGATCTCTTTTCATTGAAGCAGTAGCCTTCAGTTTGAAACCGAGGACTGTATACCCTTCAGTTTGAAACCGAGGACTGTATACCCTTCAGTTTGACACAGAGGACTGTATACCCTTCAGTTTGACACAGAGGACTGTATACCCTTCAGTTTGACACAGAGGACTGTATACCCTTCAGTTTGACACAGAGGACTGTATACCCTTCAGTTTGAAACCGAGGACTGTATACCCTTCAGTTTGAAACCGATGACTGTATACCCTTCAGTTTGAAACCGAGGACTGTATACCCTTCAGTTTGACACAGAGGACTGTATACCCTTCAGTTTGAAACCGAGGACTGTATACCCTTCAGTTTGAAACAGAGGACTGTATACCCTTCAGTTTGAAACCGAGGACTGTATACCCTTCAGTTTGACACAGAGGACTGTATACCCTTCAGTTTGAAACCGAGGACTGTATACCCTTCAGTTTGAAACAGAGGACTGTATACCCTTCAGTTTGAAACAGAGGACTGTATACCCTTCAGTTTGAAACAGAGGACTGTATACCCTTCAGTTTGAAACAGAGGACTGTATACCCTTCAGTTTGAAACAGAGGACTGTATACCCTTCAGTTTGAAACCGAGGACTGTATACCCTTCAGTTTGAAACCGAGGACTGTATACCCTTCAGTTTGAAACCGAGGACTGTATACCCTTCAGTTTGAAACCGAGGACTGTATACCCTTCAGTTTGAAACCGAGGACTGTATACCCTTCAGTTTGAAACCGAGGACTGTATACCCTTCAGTTTGAAACCGAGGACTGTATACCCTTCAGTTTGAAACCGAGGACTGTATACCCTTCAGTTTGAAACCGAGGACTGTATACCCTTCAGTTTGACACAGAGGACTGTATACCCTTCAGTTTGAAACCGAGGACTGTATACCCTTCAGTTTGACACAGAGGACTGTATACCCTTCAGTTTGACACAGAGGACTGTATACCCTTCAGTTTGAAACCGAGGACTGTATACCCTTCAGTTTGAAACCGAGGACTGTATACCCTTCAGTTTGAAACCGAGGACTGTATACCCTTCAGTTTGAAACCGAGGACTGTATACCCTTCAGTTTGACACAGAGGACTGTATACCCTTCAGTTTGAAACCGAGGACTGTATACCCTTCAGTTTGAAACCGAGGACTGTATACCCTTCAGTTTGAAACCGAGGACTGTATACCCTTCAGTTTGAAACCGAGGACTGTATACCCTTCAGTTTGAAACCGAGGACTGTATACCCTTCAGTTTGAAACCGAGGACTGTATACCCTTCAGTTTGACACAGAGGACTGTATACCCTTCAGTTTGAAACCGAGGACTGTATACCCTTCAGTTTGAAACCGAGGACTGTATACCCTTCAGTTTGACACAGAGGACTGTATACCCTTCAGTTTGACACAGAGGACTGTATACCCTTCAGTTTGAAACCGAGGACTGTATACCCTTCAGTTTGAAACCGAGGACTGTATACCCTTCAGTTTGAAACCGAGGACTGTATACCCTTCAGTTTGACACAGAGGACTGTATACCCTTCAGTTTGACACAGAGGACTGTATACCCTTCAGTTTGAAACCGAGGACTGTATACCCTTCAGTTTGAAACAGAGGACTGTATACCCTTCAGTTTGACACAGAGGACTGTATACCCTTCAGTTTGAAACCGAGGACTGTATACCCTTCAGTTTGAAACCGAGGACTGTATACCCTTCAGTTTGAAACCGAGGACTGTATACCCTTCAGTTTGACACAGAGGACTGTATACCCTTCAGTTTGACACAGAGGACTGTATACCCTTCAGTTTGAAACCGAGGACTGTATACCCTTCAGTTTGACACAGAGGACTGTATACCCTTCAGTTTGACACAGACCGCTCCTCTGGTTCAATATTTACCTTTTATATAATCCATATTTTTGTAGCAGTATTAATTGCAGGTTTGCCAATAAAGCAGTGCAGGATTTCCCACAGGAAACGGGCAGGCAGGAAGTGAAGCCTGGACGCCTTCTTCATCCTCCCTAGAGAGTTTTTGTCTCAAAGTGTATGAATTCTTGACGGGCGATTCAGGGTGCACCACAAGTATTTGAAATATTCAGTGAGGCTTTTCATCAGCTGAGAGCAGAACATAGGGCAAAGCTTCAGAGTGCAACTGGAGATGTTAGAGGTCAGAGGGCACGTTTTCTTTACACACACACACACACACACACACACACACACACACACACACACACACACACACACACACACACACACACACACACACACACACACACACACACACACACACACACACACACACACACACACACACACACACACACACACACACACACACACACGAGGCTGGTGTAGAGAAACCTGCACTTTTGTAGTCACCCATGATTCCAGTCTCTCAAACTCCGCATCAGCAAAACTCTCCTGACCAGACCGTCAAAAACAGAAGTGATGCTTTCAATAGGACCGTCAGGAGAACCACAAAAACAACCGGCAGAGAGAACCTCAGTGTCTCTGAGTGACAGCGGCTTCTCTAAACAAACCAAACTGCTGATCAGGCAAGAGGTTTTTTTCCACTGAGTCGAGACGGGATCTCTCAGCACCGCTGGAAACACGCTTTTATATCGCTTTACCCCCGAGCAGAGATATCATGTACTCCGGGACAGTGAGGGTGTTAACGCTGCCAGTCACATTTTCTATCATTCATGAGGAACGATTTGCTTCAGGGCTGCATGTCAAACTGTCCTGATAAGACGAGAGGGAGACTGTGTTCCTCTGCTGACACACAGATACTGAAGATACCCAGCAGGCGAAATGAGCACACTCAATACAGAGGAAGCGGTAATAAATGTCAGTATCAAACCGCTATTTGAGGAACTAAATACTGCATAAGATTAATTGCGCTTTCAAGAGGCACGCATTAACTTGAAGCCGGATAAAACCAATGGATTAGGAGGATTTGATTCATCTATGATTCATCTATGAAACCCAGATAGATAGACAGCAGCAGCTCAGTGCGAGATGTATAAGCAGGCGAGAGAAGTGAAACGTCTTTCTGTGATGAAATGGGACTAAATGAAGCCCAGGTCTTCGGTCCTTCCCTAGTACACGCAAAGTAGAGCAAAGTACGGGAAGTCATTGTCTTTGAATGGAAGATACATTCCAACCAACTGTCTCTAAAGTCTGTACTAATGTGTGTGTGTGTGTGTGTGTGTGTGTGTGTGTGTGTGTGTGTGTGTGTGTGTGTGTGTGTGTGTGTGTGTGTGTGTGTGTGTGTGTGTGTGTGTGTGTGTGTGTGTGTGGTGTGTGTGTGTGTGTGTGTGTGTGTGTGTGTGTGTGTGTGTGTGTGTGTGTGTGTGTGTGTGTGTGTGTGTGTGTGTGTGTGTGTGTGTGTGTGTGTGTGTGTGTGTGTGTGTGTGTGTGTGTGTGTGTGTGTGTGTGTGTGTGTGTGTGTGTGTGTCCTCACCCTCCTCATGCTACCACTTCATATCTCACGCTGCATTCCCAATGAGGGTCACTGAGTTCAGAGCGACGTCGTCTGCCGCTTTGAGCACGTTTCATCCATGACTAGATAAAGAATCTTCCCTCGAAATCTGTGTGTATCCGTCTGTTTCAAATCAGCAAGAAGCATGTTGCTTAAAAATGGCAAAGTTTAAATCCAAAAACAGCAAGTTGGAAAAACTCCAATTCACAAAACGAGACATAATGCCCAGTTCCTTTTAAAGAGGCCCTATTCTGCTTTTCGGTGCTTTCCCTTTCCTGTATTGTTATTTAGTTTCTGTGCAGTTAGGATCAACTCCCTGTGGACCTCTCGAGGGAGTTTCCTCCATTGGACTCCTTTGTTTACTTCTGTAACATAATGACATCACTATGTGACACTTACGCTTCTATTGGCTAGCTCTCCAACACATTGTACGTGATAGGCTAAGGGGCGTGAAAGGGAGAGGACTCTTTAAAGTAGAGACACTACATACTGATATACACCTGAACATCAGCAGGAGAGGACTCTTTAAAGTAGAGACACTACATACTGATATACACCTGAACATCAGCAGGAGAGGACTCTTTAAAGTAGAGACACTACATACTGATATACACCTGAACATCAGCAGGAGAGGACTCTTTAAAGTAGAGACACTACATACTGATATGCACCTTGACATCAGCAGGAGAGGACTCTTTAAAGTAGAGACACTACATACTGATATACACCTGAACATCAGCAGGAGAGGACTCTTTAAAGTAGAGACACTACATACTGATATACACCTGAACATCAGCAGGAGAGGACTCTTTAAAGTAGAGACACTACATACTGATATACACCTGAACATCAGCAGGAGAGGACTCTTTAAAGTAGAGACACTACATACTGATATACACCTGAACATCAGCAGGAGAGGACTCTTTAAAGTAGAGACACTACATACTGATATACACCTGAACATCAGCAGGAGAGGACTCTTTAAAGTAGAGACACTACGTACTGATATGAACCTGAACATCAGCAGGAGAGGACTCTTTAAAGTAGAGACACTACATACTGATATACACCTGAACATCAGCAGGAGAGGACTCTTTAAAGTAGAGACACTACATACTGATATACACCTGAACATCAGCAGGAGAGGACTCTTTAAAGTAGAGACACTACATATTGATATACACCTGAACATCAGCAGGAGAGGACTCTTTAAAGTAGAGACACTACATACTGATATACACCTGAACATCAGCAGGAGAGGACTCTTTAAAACAATAGGAGCAGGTTTGTAGACATTGGAAGGACAGCACATCGGTGTCTCACTTGTGTTCCCCTCACAAAGCATGCAGACGATTGGATAATGTCTCAAATGCTCCTCGGGACACTCCGTCACTGCAGATGGAAAATATTTTGATACGCACAAAGCTCTGTTGCTTCCAGATGTCAGATATAATTTACTCTGGCGACATTTTGTTTGTTTTGAAAGACTTTCTTGAAAGATCAGCATTCGATTTATCCCATGTTTGTTTTTAGAGCTCTCGCCCACATTTGCATGATATGGTGCAACAACTATCCCTCTAAAAATAACCCCACTGCTCATTTCCTTTTCAGTTCATCTCCAAATATTTACACAAGCCTTTTCGAATGTGATTTTAAAATCCAGCCTCTCTCCAGGCAGAACATGTGGGAATGCGTTTAGGAACAGGCTGTCTCTGCTCTGTATCTAATGTGGCTTGGTTTAAATGATAGTATGACGGATAGCTTTTACAATGTGAGGATATTCACGATTATACCCATCATGGAAATTCACCGCAACCAATGTATTGTGAGGGCTTCTTATCACCATCTGCGGTGAAATCCAATACCTAGCATTTAGAAAAGGAATTAAAATAACAGCCAGTGGTGTAATGTAAAAAACAAAAAGGCAATGCATCCAAAGCGCTTGACTTTTCTCTCTATATTTATCTTTTTTTTTTTTTTAATCCAGCTCAGCAAGATGTGAATTAAGTGATCTGTAATCCCTTCGAACAGCATGAGAAGGAGACCCGTTTCTATTTGCTATTTTTCTGCCACGGTGGATGAGAGAACGGTGACGACAGAAACATTTTCTGAGAGCTCTTCAGTCTTTAAGTTTAACAGTTGGGCTTCAGGAGATCAGCAGGTTCACGCACATCTCACAGGATGAATACAGAAGTATCCAGGCAGACAGTATGAGTAAATTAAAGGGTTACATCATTTCAACATATTCTAGTAGAATCAAAAGTTCTCCTGCACTCCTGATCCTCTCCATCTGTTTTCACGACTCTTAAACATTTTGGATCCACTCAAAAGCAGTCACACAATTTCTCTTGCATGCTAAAATCTTCTGTTGCACTCGCGATATATTCCTCTCTTGCACACAAATCTAATTCTGCTCTTAAAACGCCATGCCAGTGCTCTTAGAAGTCACTTTCCGACTATGTATGTCACGCTCAAATATGTTATACCGCTCTCTGATAGTGGAGCTAACTTTCATTCTTAAATACAGGAACCGGTTTAAAAGGCGTATTCAGGAAAAGAGAAAACGGCTTTTTCTGTCGTCAGAAAGTTGTGTTTCTCCCGAATGTCTAGAAACGTCATGGAAAAGTTGTGTGTCGAAAGAGGAAGGAAAACAAAGAGGAAGGTCACAGATCAGAAGAATCTGAACACCTTTCATATCTCGTCCTCTTCCCCAGCTGTGTTTATCACTAGCAGTGTTTGATCTCACCGACATGGTTCAGCCAGAAGAAATGTAACAATGCTTTAACGGCTCAATAACAGAAATGAACGGCGGGACAACGAGTCTGTGCACTTGCTCCAAACATCTGTTTTGAGGCATGAGGTTATTGAATATGCTGTTGTAGTGCTGAGTGCTGCTACAAGTATGCTCACCCCAAGAGATTTAGTGATGTGAGCCAAAAGCTATCGGGGTCCAGATAAAGAGGCCGACCTGACAGTCTGGCAAGGTGGAGACAACTTTAACTCCTGCAGGGATAAGAGATAAGCTAGCACACTCATACTGCTTGTATATAGCATGACAATGTCAGCATCCTTTATTTGGAGCATTATTCTAGCAGAATGAAATGGCGTGCAGATGAGAGGATGTTCGGTTTGTGGTCGTCTGAATTCCCTAAATATGGACTTATCAGTGGAAAAACATGTTTTCTCACAAACACACATTAGATAACTAATGTATTGACTGAATTTGATCAGATGTGTGTGCGACATGCTACCTGGTCGTTATGTGGCCTTCAACCCGCATTCAGTGATGTAACGACGTTTTTATCAGTGCTATGTTTTTATTTCAAGTACCGTACTTTCCGGACTATAACGCGCACCTGCATATAAGACGCAGCAGCTACATTGTCCGTCTGTCTTGCTCTCGTTCTGTCTCTCGGTTCCACTTTTACTTTGGCGCGCTACCTGTCTCACTCTTTTCCGGCCTCCAGCTTTTCCTGCTGGAGCCCGCCGCTTAAAGGCGGGCGCGGACCGGTCCTAGAGCCCATAGCGTTAAAGGTGGTTAATTTTACCTGTGAAATCCATAGATTTAGGAGGCTCCCTAGCGGCCGTTAGCTGTACACAAAAAGTGGGGGGGAAAAGTCGCGGCTTATAGTCCGAAAAGTACGGTACTCCAATGTCTGTTAGCACATCCAGCAGACTTGGAGCAACATCGATATTCACTTGGGAAATGCAGGTCCAATCTGTTTCCTTGTTGCTCGGCGTTGGTCTCCACTGCCTCCCGATCCGGCCGCTTTAGCAGCTAAATGCTCCCCTATGTTCACCAGCTGTCGTTTCCCGTTTGGGGAAGTCGATGTCGATGGGTTTATTAGAGATGAGTTTCTGCTGCATCTGGAAATGAAACTGAAGCACTGCAGTATGGTTGTGGGTGGCAACACCAACACAATGAGTAACTGCACAGTTGTTTGTCACGTTTACGGACACCCTCTCATATCAGCAAAGTCATCCATCAGTCCTGCAGATTTAAAGTGAAACCAGTCGACGTCTCCCCAAACTAGAAGGCTGTGAAGCATGTGCTCAGACACGCATAGTCCCTCTCAGAAACACAGTGATGCAGACAGCCGATCCGACAGCAGCTCGTCAGGACGTGTTGAAGCCGATGTTAGAGACGCTGAACTTGCACTTTTCTATCCCCTCATATCATCAATAAAATAGTAAATGTCTCGCCTTCTGAACGCCTGAGCTGAGGCGTCATTTCAGGACACATTCCCAGGGTTGGTACCATGACTCAGTTTGGGAGTGGGGCTCCAGGATTCATTTGGTCAGTCTCAAAGTCCACTTTCTGTCGTGTTAATATAACAACTGGAATAATGTAAGCACGTCCAGACGTACGTTGCACAACCCTGACCACCGGACTGATGATTAAACTTCATGTTTCCTGTTCACTTTCAAGAAGTCTCTCTCTGACCTCGGAGGACCTGGGTTTCATCTCAACTCTGTTTTTCTTCAAACATTCCAGAGAAAGGCTTTTGTCATATGCACAAAAGTTCAGTGTCATCTTTTGGCAATGGAAATGTAAAATTCCAGGCTCCTCCAACATTAGACATAAAAAGAAACAATGATATAACAGTGCAGGAACGTAATGGTGCAGTTACAAAGTGTTGAATAAGTAATATATTTATACTTGTAGAGTGAAATAAGATCTAAACTGTGTTAAAGACAACAACTTCAAACTCCGTCTTTTGTTGTTGTTTTGATAAAAATGACATTGTGTATTTAATTGAATTCATTTCCCCCTTTTTGGGGTCTTCACATCAGTTTATTTTCTCCTGATTTTCCCGTCTGAACAAACAGAAAATCAAAGCTGCTTATTTATTTTTCTTTACATCCAAAAGGATTGGTTAACTTAATGTACTAATTGTTGATGTCCAAGAGTGTTAAAATACATCTGTTTCGCACGATGTGGGAGGGTTTCGGATCCGTAATAAAGCCACGCTGTTCTTTACAACAGCTCCGATCCTTTTGGGATTTCTGCTGGATCAGTTTTCCGCTGCAGGATCATCACCAGCCGTCTTTTCGGGGTCTGAAGACCAGCTGCTGCCTGTGTGTGTCCGTCGCCTCTCAGTGCGGATGTTCTTCCTGCTATTGCTCTGCATATTTCTCCAGATACAGACTGTGAACTCTCTGACTTGACCCGCTGTCTTCCCGTCTGCTGCTTATCCCTCTACGATGCGGTCTTTGTGGAGGGTCCTGGACCAAATGGTGTGAAATAAGCCCGTCATGTAATGCCTCCCTGATTCCAGCTGCTGTCCTCCCTCCATCAAGATCGCTCTTGTCTGCAGAGGCTCAGCGGTCACACAAACGACGAGAGAGATCAGAGTCTGAACACACGTAGTGGTACGCAGCGTCCCCCCTAAAGACCTGCCTGTCAGTTGGGTTTATTCAGTGCAGAGAACACGCTAATGAGTGTGTGAAGGAGCAGGGTGATCAGAGTGGATCAGCAAGCATGGGGCAAAGCTCCAGCTGTTCACTGTTGCAGAGGGAGGTCACAATGTTCTCTCAGGGGGAGGAGGTGTGTGTGTGTGTGTGTGTGTGTGTGTGTGTGTGTGTGTGTGTGTGTGTGTGTGTGTGTGTGTGTGTGTGTGTGTGTGTGTGTGTGTGTGTGTGTGTGTGTGTGTGTGTGTGTGTGTGGTGTGTGTGTGTGTGTGTGTGTGTGTGTGTGTGTGTGTGTGTGTGTGTGTGTGTGTGTGTGTGTGTGTGTGTGTGTGTGTGTGTGTGTGTGTGTGTGTGTGTGTGTGTGTGTGTGTGTGTGTGTGTGTGTGTGTGTGTGTGTGTGTGTGTGTGTGTGTGTGTGTGTCCGAAAAACCAAATATATGATTATTTAATTCCGATGTGACGGCTCAGGAGAGGAGACTGATACAGATCGTTGCTTGTAGGATTTTCTCACACACTCTTTGTTTAAAGCTTCTCTTTACTTTTCTTTATTTTAGTTTTTGGCTTGTTCTTTCATGTTCCTTAGTTTAAATGAAAGGTAATGCTATCTCAATTAATGGCATTTTTCAAGACACAAAGAAATGCTTTTCGCAGTTCGATGTGGAAACAGACTTGACTGGCCTTCAACACGTCTCACACCTTTCAGGATGTATTGCCCCGCTGACTGGGAGCGCATCCCTGCAGCCAGGCTCTAGATCTGGAACAATGCGTTCCAGAAAGGGGAATCTGTTCTTCTTGAGCATCATAAACATGAATTATGACTTGCTTTTATCACCCTGTTCACATTCCTCCTCACTTGTTTGACACAAATACATTTTGTTTTATATATTTTATATCGTATACCTACATTTTTGTTTGCAATATTTTATGTATTCTTTTTTCATTTGTGATTTCTTTTTGTAAACTAAACGTATTCAAAAAGACTTTCTGGATTGTTGTCTGCAAATGACGATAAGTAAATACCAGCAGGTCCCTCAAAGTGTTTTTATAACAAGTATTAGTTTCCAGAATACCTAAGTGTTTAAGGATCATTTGGAAGCATCTGAAAAAGAGTACCTTGTTTGAACAGTGTCTTATTCCTGACCCCCTCGTTGCTCGTCTCTCGCTCAGGTCACGGGGAATGTCACTGCGGGGAGTGTAAATGCCACGCAGGCTTCATCGGGGACAACTGTAACTGCTCCACGGAGACGTCCAGCTGCATCGCGGACGACGGGCAGATGTGCAGCGGCCGAGGAAGCTGTGTGTGCGGCCGCTGTCAGTGCAGCGAGCCGGGGGCGTTCGGAGACACCTGTGAGAAGTGCCCCACCTGCCCCGATGCGTGTGGCACCAAGAGGTAAACGGAGACTGCATGATCCAAACACACTCAAATGAGCACTTCACATCCCTGATGCAGACAAAAACTGATCCACAATTCAAAAGGTTTTATTGTCATATGCACAAAGCTACAGTGTAGAAATGGCAATGAACATCTTCTGACCTGAGCTCCTCCAACCGTCCAACATATACAATAAAATACAAAATAAAAAGTAGTGCAAAAAGTATATTTAAGCAATAGCTCACGACAGGCCGTGGTATGATGAGCATATATCACGGCCTGAAGTGAGCTGTTGCTTTTATAAAACGGTTACCAAGTGTGGCAATATGAAAGACAAATACACACTCTAATTTAAATAGTTTTTATTAGTAAATAATGATGTTCAAAATAAAATAGTCCCTCCGTTGCCTTCTGCGCGAAACATAGTGCGAGGTGGTTGCTATGCAACAACACTAACAGCTAGCGAACATATTAGACAGAGAGCGTTGATCCATTATTTGGCTTTTTATTTACATTAATGTGTATGTTGCCGTTTATTGTGCAGCCACTGAAAACCTGTGCAGCATCAGTAGCATGGCTGACGAGGCTACTTGTATAGGTTGAGGTTGTTCAGGCTGCTGCTTGGCGTGGCGAGAATATTGCTCCACTTTCTCCGGTCCCCGAGATTTGGCTTCCAGTAGCTCTGGAGAGAGCTTTCGCACCTGTGGCCACTAACGGGCATCATGTCTCTGCTTTGTTTCAAGACCCGCATCAGAAAGCTTTTGAATGGTGGTACGTTTCCAGTTGGTCTACCTGCTCTTCACGTAGCTCTGCATGTTGTCGTTTGGGTGCTTTCTGGAGATAGGCACTCCTCAATCCACTCCTCCATAGTAAGACCCCCCGGAGGTCGAAGTTAACCTTAAATGTTTCCATCTTAAGCTTTGTTAGTTAGTTAGTTAGTTTCGTAACGGACGTAATGTAACAGTTGTAACGGTTGCAGGTTTTTCTCAGACGCGGAGGGATACTGACTTGTGATAAGTAACTACAATTCTATCCGTGATATACGCTCATTATATCACGGCTAAGAACCAATCAGATTGCTTGATTTGACCGTTTTATAAACATTGTTAGAAAAATCTCACTCGTCACCGGCTTGAGCTTCAATCTCAGGATCCATGTATTATTATCCTCTCCAGAGCATTTGGGAGTTCCTGCGCAGTGTCCTTCACATGCTGATATGTACACGGCTACAGTTGGGATACCTTTGTTATCTTGTGCTACTCTGATACTGGAAGAGTACATTCACTATTTTCCCAACATACCTGTAGATAGAATATATATATATAAAAAAAAATTACTCGAGTGCCTCATCACTTTGATTAAGTACAGTACTTGAGTTAATATACGTAGTTAAATGTCCCTGTATGTTATGTTGCTTATATCCTGTGTCGAGGCAGTGGATGGGTTTATTATGTGAGAGGAAATGTGGAAGATCAAAACAATGTGCCCTCAGTCGTCTACAGGGGGAAGGTCAAACCATTGAACCCATGAAGACTAAAAACCTTCGCATAACTCACTCACTTATCGACTAATCTCAGCTTTGATGGCCGCGGTCCTAACAGACTTGTTCAGATAACCCTCATGCTATTCGTGGCCTTAAGAAATGAAACCGTTGCCCCCCCCCCTTGAACTTCAGTGTTTCTCGGTGTGGTCTCATGTCAGAGGTGAAGGTCAAACGCATGGCAGACGTCTAGTAAAAGAGAGGAGTCTTCTGAGGACAGGATAACTACCGAGTCATCCTAACATACACATGGAAATCTTAATGGAACCACCTTTGACCTCTGGCTTAAGTTTAGAGACATGTCGTCAGCTGCAGCAGTTAGGAGGTGTTTACAGATGCCGTGGAGCTGAGCGGCACAAACAAAGCTCAAGCTGTTTTGATAGTAGCGTAACATGACTCTGCATTTTAACCTTTTTGTTTTAAGTAAACGGTGTCACGGATCAGTCCTAAATTAGAATTGTTTTATACTTGTTTGTATAGAGACTGGCATTATGAGTAGTTTAGAACATGCATTAGAAAGGTGCTGGTTTTACTTGATTTCTGATAATATTTGATATTTGTTTTAATAATAATAATTACCGTACTTTCCGGACTATAAAGCGCACCTGCATATAAGCCGCAGCAGCTAAATTGTCCGTCTGTCTTGCTCTCGTTCTGTCTCTCGGTTCCACTTTTACTTTGGCGCACTACCTGTCTCACTCTTTTCCCGCCTCCAGCTTTTCCTGCTGGAGCCCGCCGCTTAGAGGTGGCGGGCGCGGACCGGTCATAGAGCCCATAGCGTTAAAGGCGGTTAATTTTACCTGTAAAATCCATAGATGTAGGAGGTTCCCTAGTGGCCGTTGGCTGTACACAAAAAATGGGGGGAAAAGTCACGGCTTATAGTCCGAAAAGTACGGTACTCCCGATTTATCAGGTGCAACAAAATCAAAGTGAGAATGAGGTAAATGTCAAACATGCCCTCAGTCCCAATCCTGAAGTGTCTTTTCGGAACAAATTAAAATCCCCTGTGTGGCTGGAGCAGAGTCGTAAATGATGTTTACCTGTTTATCCTTTTCACTTCTTATTTCAACATTTATGAGGAGTTACATGTTATGGTAAAAGTTTAGTAAATGATAGAATAGTGAAGGAACGTGTGCAACTTCAAACCAAAATACAGCAAAAATCCAAAAAATCCTGCTGGAGCCCGCCGCTTAAAGGTGGCGGGCGCGGACCGGTCATAGAGCCCATAGCGTTAAAGGTGGTTAATTGTACCTGTAAAATCCATAGATGTAGGAGGTTCCCTAGTGGCCGTTAGCTGTACAAACAAAATGGGGGAAAAAGTCGCGGCTTATAGTCCGAAAAGTACGGTAGTTCAAACGAATGCAGTCTAATAAAACAGTCTTGCAATGAAGCTGAGCAACAGTCTCAAGCTTATAGCAAGAACCATAGTTTGATATTAGGGTTATAGTGGAAGTGTTTTTTTAACTTATTTTAGTCTAAACAAACAGTGTCAATATTATATATTTTTTAATCGTTTTTTGTAGAGACTTGCATACAGCTTTTAGTTGTTTTCGGACAAATTGAAATGCCATATTTTCAATATTTAATATGCATTCAGTTTCAGTTTATTCGGCACACCCATTTAAATCTAATGCAGTCTAAAACAACAGTCTTGCAATGAAGCTGAGCAGCTGCCGGCATTGTACGCTAACAGCGAGAAGAATAGTTTAATAGTAATGTAAAGGTGTAACATGTGTTTCACTGCAGTCCGCGAATCAGATGGATTTGTGTTTTTGATATTTTTGCGTTGGATCAACAACAAATAGGCAGTTTTTATTCAGTCACGTGGACTCAGTCTGGAATGTCTTTGCAGCGTACAGAGAGGTGCTTCTGTGTTTTGTCTCGCCTCGATCATTAAGCTCCCCATCGTCTCAACGTCAGCGTCAGACATGAAGGTCGCCGACTGCAGTGTATCTGTGTTCCCAGCTGTTTACAGTCTGCTGTGTTTGTACGCAGGGCAGTGGGGCATTTCTCACAGCTGACGCACCCAGAGCAAAAACAACACATTTAGAAGAAGGCTTTGTGTGAAAGTGGGCTTTCCGAGTGCTTCGTAGCTCATGAATGAAGATACAGGTGCTAATGTTTCACTGAAGTTGTAATTCCGTTTAACGCTCTCTCCTCTGCTGCAGGGAGTGCATCGAGTGCCGGCTCTTCAACTCTGGACGGCTCGCGGACAACCAGACCTGCCAGCGCCTCTGCAAGGATGAAATCATCACCATGGAAACACTCGGTGAGTTCCCACACACATGCACGCGCACACACACACACACACACACACACACACACACACACACACACACACACACACACACACACACACACACACACACACACACACACACACACACACACACACACACACACACACACACACACACACACACACACACACACACACACACACACACACACACACACACACACACACACTTTTCACATTACATACTTCTTCCACTGTCACTTTTTATTAGACCTTTCTTTCTGTGGAGCTCTGCCAGAGTTAACGATCGTCCAGCGATTTCCCTTAATATGACATATTTAACACCTCTGATGTGAAACACACACACACACACACACACACACACACACACACACACACACACACACACACACACACACACTACACCATGTGTCAATGCTAGATATTTTAAATCACGCTGACAGTGTAATTAAAACAAGATGGGATATATTTACTAACATCCAAATGTGTCATGAGCATGTTTACACTTTAATCACATGTATGACCAATCACAACAGAGCCGGCCAGCTAACCAATCACAGCAGACTGGGCTCTGGTTTCAGACAGAGGGTGAAAAGAGGTGCTGCAGCACAGGCAGTAAGAGAACAATAAGGAGCTTTTTTAACTTTAAAGCATGGAGACGTGTAGAGACACTACATACTGATATACACCTGAACATCAGCAGGAGAGGACTCTTTAAAGTAGAGACACTACATACTGATATACACCTGAACACCAACAGGAGAGGACTCTTTAAAGTATAGACACTACATACTGATATACACCTGAACATCAGCAGGAGAGGACTCTTTAAAGTAGAGACACTACATACTGATATACACCTGAACATCAGCAGGAGAGGACTCTTTAAAGTAGAGATACTACATACTGATATACACCTGAACATCAGCAGGAGAGGACTCTTTAAAGTAGAGACACTACATACTGATATACACCTGAACATCAGCAGGAGAGGACTCTTTAAAGTAGAGACACTACATACTGATATACACCTGAACATCAGCAGGAGAGGACTCTTTAAAGTAGAGACACTACATACTGATATACACCTGGACATCAGCAGGAGAGGACTCTTTAAAGTAGAGACACTACATACTGATATACACCTGAACATCAGCAGGAGAGGACTCTTTAAAGTAGAGACACTACATACTGATATACACCTGAACATCAGCAGGAGAGGACTCTTTAAAGTAGAGACACTACATACTGATATACACCTGAACATCAGCAGGAGAGGACTCTTTAAAGTAGAGACACTACATACTGATATACACCTGAACATCAGCAGGAGAGGACTCTTAAAGTAGAGACACTACATACTGATATACACCTGAACATCAGCAGGAGAGGACTCTTTAAAGTAGAGACACTACATACTGATATACACCTGAACATCATCAGGAGAGGACTCTTTAAAGTAGAGACACTACATACTGATATACACCTGAACATCAGCAGGAGAGGACTCTTTAAAGTAGAGACACTACATACTGATATACACCTGAACATCAGCAGGAGAGGACTCTTTAAAGTAGAGACACTACATACTGATATACACCTGATCATCAGCAGGAGAGGACTCTTTAAAGTAGAGGACACTATATACTGATATACACCTGATCATCAGCAGGAGAGGGACTCTTTAAAGTAGAGACACTACATACTGATATACACCTGAACATCAGCAGGAGAGGACTCTTTAAAGTAGAGACACTACATCCTGATATACACCTGAACATCAGCAGGAGAGGACTCTTTAAAGTAGAGACACTACATACTGATATGAACCTGAACATGTGTATAAATGCGCCCTTTAAACGAGAGGTCCGTCTGTGTTGACTTTATCCCGCTGTGTTAAATATAAATACTCTGTTTGTTACATTCTTCTCCCTGGAGTGCAACAGTCAGCAGATGTTTAGGAATGCATCAATAAGCACACAGTGATGTATGGCCTTCATGATGCTGCGTGCGTTAGCGAGGATACGGACGGCTGTGTGTTTAGTTTCAGGATATAAGAGCAGTCCATATTGGCCCCGGTCCAACATGTTTCACAGCTTTCCGGATAGTTCTGCACTCGGTCCGGCCTTAATGGACTCCACATGTACATTCCAGATAGTTTGAGCATGAAACAGAGCAGGAGGGGTGACGGGGGGGGGGGGCAGAGTGACCTCACCCTCGCCTGGGAGCTGTTTGAGTGTTTCTGGGTGATGAAGACTGACTGAAGACGAGGAAAGCCAAACGATCAGCGTCTCGGCTCTCAGTTATGATTTCACAGCAGAGACATTCAGGCGATGTGAGCAGCCTTCACGAGCTTTTCCCTCCTCAGTTTAACCCCATTGTTCACATAGTTCTCTCTTTGCTCTTGAATCTGAAAACAAACCTCGACACATTACAAAAATGTTGGTATGATAATATCTTCTCCAAAAACACGAGTAGAAAGTGAGGCCTTGCAGAAGGAAGAAACAATTAAAAGACAGAACTGTAGATGGATCCTTATCCGATTACAAGTACATTTTCATACAAGTATATAAATCAACTAACACACATTTTGACATAATAATGTAAGACTGAATTTAGATTTGTCTCGGTTATAATCTAGCTTTTCTGCATCAGATTTGATCTGTAACAAGAAATTAACCAACATTATAACTGATTAAAACGCAGGTTAACCCCACCAAACGTTGACAGATAATAATATGACAATAAAAAAAACTATTTCACTAAACACAAGTATAAAGTGAGCTGGTTCAGAATGAGGAAAACATTTAAAATAGAGTAAAGTAGATGGATCCTAATTCAATTACAATAACATCTTCCCTAAAATAACATAAATAGCAAATAAGCTTAAAAGTAGTCAACAAAAACAACTTAATCAGATGTTTTTTAACATGCTGTGCTCATTAAAAGTGAACTGTTGATATGACTGAACTACGTTTTTCTCCAGAAATCAGTTTAAGGAAAATAGCTGTAACTGATCCAACATCCTTTTCAGTTTTCTTCCAGTAACAGTTTGTGTTTCTCTCTCTCTCTTGTCCCTCTCAGACACGGAGGACCCCGGCGCGGTGCTCTGTCTCTATAAGACAGAAAACGACTGTGTCATGAAGTTCACGTATTCTGAACACGCCAGCGGACTCTCCATCCTCACCGCTCTGAAAGAACCAGGTCAGCGCTGCAAACAACAACACATTACATACTCCTTCACTTTCCCTTCCTCTGAGGGCATTTAGAATATATTGATGGTGTTAAAAAACCCACGAGGATCATCACACACCACACAAATAAGTTAGTTTTTTTCTCATGTAGCATGAAGGGACTACTTCTTGCATTCATTTGTGCAACCTGTTGTTGTAAGAATAAAGGAACCTTCCATTTGAACACTAGCTTGACTTTTAAAGGTCTAACAGACTTTAAGATCTTTGTTGTTGATGTTCGCTGCCATTACCGGATCCAGAGATGGCAAAAGTACACACATCCTTTACTCGAGTAGTAGTACAGATACTCGTGTTTAAAAATACTCTGGTAGAAGTACTGACTAAACCTCTTCACTCAAGTCAAAGTAAAGAAGTATGGGCTTTGAAATGTACTGAAGTAGAAAGTACCCATAGCTAGCAGCTGCTTCAAAGAGTACCTGACCTCCCTTTATATTAATAGAACAATAATGTCATTGTTAGCTAATGAATGTTTCCATGCTGAACAACGGCAACATGACAACGTTTCCATTGGTCCCTCTTCTTTAGAGAAGACCAGGAAGTGATGGATACACGGATCGTGTTCCAACCAATAGGCACGAATGACTCTAAAGAATAATGACCACGCACCAAACACACATTTAGACTAAAGGAACCAGCTGTTTGGGAAATGAGAGAAAGTAGAGAAGTAGAAAGTACAGGTATTTGTGTTCAACATGTAAGTAGAAAGTACAGGTATTTGAGTTCAACATGTGAGAAGTAGAAAGTACAGGTATTTGAGTTCAACATGTAAGAAGTAGAAAGTACAGGTATTTGTGTTCAACATTAAGAAGTAGAAAGTACAGGTATTTGTGTTCAACATGAAGGTAGAAAGTACAGGTATTTGAGTTCAACATGTAAGAAGTAGAAAGTACAGGTATTTGTGTTCAAGATGTAAGAAGTAGAAAGTACAGGTATTTGAGTTCAACATGTAAGAAGTAGAAAGTACAGGTATTTGTGTTCAACATGTAAGAAGTAGAAAGTACAGGTATTTGAGTTCAACATGTAAGAAGTAGAAAGTACAGGTTTGTGTTCAACATGTAAGAAGTAGAAAGTACAGGTATTTGTGTTCAACATGTAAGAAGTAGAAAGTACAGGTATTGAGTTCAACATGTAAGAAGTAGAAAGTACAGGTATTTGAGTTCAACATGTAAGAAGTAGAAAGTACAGGTATTTGGGTTCAACATGTAAGAAGTAGAAAGTACAGGTATTTGGGTTCACATGTAAGAAGTAGAAAGTACAGGTATTTGGGTTCAACATGTAAGAAGTAGAAAGTACAGGTATTTGGGTTCAACATGTAAGAAGTAGAAAGTACAGGTATTTGGTTCAACATGTAAGAAGTAGAAAGTCAGGTATTTGGGTTCAACATGTAAGAAGTAGAAAGTTCAAGGTATTTTGTTCAACATGTAAGAAGTAGAAAGTACAGGTATTTGGGTTCAACATGTAAGAAGTAGAAAGTTCAGGTATTTGGTTCAACATGTAAGAAGTAGAAAGTCAGGTATTTGTGTTCAACATGTAAGAAGTAGAAAGTACAGGTATTTGAGTTCAACATGTAAGAAGTAGAAAGTCAGGTATTGTGTTCAACATGTAAGAAGTAGAAAGTACAGGTATTTGAGTTCAACATGTAAGAAGTAGAAAGTTCAGGTATTTGTGTTCAACATGTAAGAAGTAGAAAGTACAGGTATTTGAGTTCAACATGTAAGAAGTAGAAAGTCAGGTATTTGTGTTCAACATGTAAGAAGTAGAAAGTACAGGTATTTGAGTTCAACATGTAAGAAGTAGAAAGTTCAGGTATTGTGTTCAACATGTAAGAAGTAGAAAGTACAGGTATTTGAGTTCAACATGTAAGAAGTAGAAAGTTCAGGTATTTGTGTTCAACATGTAAGAAGTAGAAAGTACAGGTATTTGGTTCAACATGTAAGAAGTAGAAAGTTCAGGTATTTGTGTTCAACATGTAAGAAGTAGAAAGTACAGGTATTTGAGTTCAACATGAGAAGTAGAAGTTCAGGTATTTGTGTTCAACATGTAAGAAGTAGAAAGTACAGGTATTTGAGTTCAACATGTAGAAGTAGAAAGTACAGGTATTTGTGTTCAACATGTAAGAAGTAGAAAGTACAGGTATTTGTGTTCAACATGTAAGAAGTAGAAAGTACAGGTATTTGAGTTCAACATGTAAGAAGTAGAAAGTACAGGTATTTGGTTCAACATGTAAGAAGTAGAAAGTACAGGTATTTGAGTTCAACATGTAAGAAGTAGAAAGTCAGGTATTTGGGTTCAACATGTAAGAAGTAGAAAGTACAGGTATTTGAGTTCAACATGTAAGAAGTAGAAAGTTCAGGTATTTGTGTTCAACATGTAAGAAGTAGAAAGTACAGGTATTTGAGTTCAACATGTAAGAAGTAGAAAGTCAGGTATTTGGGTTCAACATGAAGAAGTAGAAAGTACAGGTATTTGTGTTCAACATGTAAGAAGTAGAAAGTACAGGTATTTGTGTTCAACATGTAAGAAGTAGAAAGTCAGGTATTTGAGTTCAACATTAAGAAGTAGAAAGTACAGGTATTGAGTTCAACATGTAAGAAGTAGAAAGTACAGGTATTTGAGTTCAACATGTAAGTAAGAAGTAGAAAGTACAGGTATTTGTGTTCAACATGTAAGAAGTAGAAAGTCAGGTATTTGTGTTCAACATTAAGAAGTAGAAAGTCAGGTATTTGTGTTCAACATGTAAGAAGTAGAAAGTACAGGTATTTGGGTTCAACATGTAAGAAGTAGAAGTACAGGTATTTGTGTTCAACATGTAAGAAGTAGAAAGTACAGGTATTTGTGTTCAACATGTAAGAAGTAGAAAGTTCAGGTATTTGTGTTCAACATGTAAGAAGTAGAAAGTCAGGTATTGTGTTCAACATGTAAGAAGTAGAAAGTCAGGTATTGTGTTCAACATTAAGAAGTAGAAAGTACAGGTATTTGTGTTCAACATGTAAGAAGTAGAAAGTTACAGGTATTTGTGTTCAACATGTAAGAAGTAGAAAGTCAGGTATTTGTGTTCAACATTTAAGAAGTAGAAAGTACAGGTATTTGTGTTCAACATGTAAGAAGTAGAAAGTTCAGGTTTGTGTTCAACATTTAAGAAGTAGAAAGTACAGGTATTTGTGTTCAAAATGTAAGAAGTAGAAAGTTCAGGTATTTGTGTTCAACATGTAAGAAGTAAAAGTAAAAAGTCATCAGAAAATAAGTAGTGGAGTAGTACTGATACCAGAAAAATGTACTTAAGTACAGTAACAAAGTATTTGTACTCCACTACTTCCCACCTCTGACCGGATCCATGCACAAAACACATGTTTTGCAGTTTTTCCTTTCATCCACATGAGAGATGTTGTACTCACCAAAGGTCGACAAGACGTGAATTTGTTTTTTGAATCCGATCTACTTTCCCCAGAGTGTGGTAGGGGTCCGGATGCCATGGTGGTGCTGCTGGCGGTGGTGGGCAGCATCCTGCTGGTGGGGGGGTGGTGCTGCTCGCGTGTGGAAGTTGGCGATCACCGTTCATGACCGGAGGGAGTTTTCACGTTTCCAGAGCGCAGGGTCACGAGCCCGCTTTGAGATGGTGAGGACTTAATCTAACATTAAACCAAACATGTTTTATAAAAGTATTTATTTAGTTCCTTTTTTATGATGCATCTATACATATAATCAAGCCAAAGACAATAACATTAAGAATACATTAATGCAACAAACATAATTCAATAAAATAATGTATATTATTCTGAAGTGGGCCACTCGGAACACCTGAACTGAAATCCAAACTGATGAAAAAAGTGCCTGATTTGTGAGGCGGAAAAATCTAGATCGCTAATAAACGTGAAATAAAATTGCAAATTTTCCATGCAAAAAAAACAAAAACAAAAAACAACAACAAAAACACGTTTTGAGTAAAACCAATAATGTCAGGTAAAAATATAGACCCGACCTGATAGCAGGAAATGATTTGTCTTTGTATTTATTTTTACATATCTTCTTATTTATATTTTACTTACCGATCCGTTTTTTCTTGCCATTTTAATTACTTATTGTTGTTAATATTATTTTTGTCGCTGTGTTTTTATCTTTTATTACATTTTTGAAGGTGGGGTGGCCGGGGAGGAGACGGTTTTTTCTAAAAAAAAATGAAAATGGATGAAGATCATGTCTCAATTGTGACCCTGTATGATTGTTCCTGTTTCTATCTAGATAGATAGATAGATAGATGGATGGATAGATGGATGGATAGATGGATGGATAGATAGATAGATGGATGGATAGATAGATGGATGGATAGATAGATGGATGGATAGATAGATAGATAGATGGATAGATGGATGGATAGATGGATAGATGGATAGATGGATGGATAGATAGATAGATGGATGGATGGATGGATGGATGGATAGATAGATGGATGGATAGATAGATAGATAGATGGATGGATAGATAGATGGATGGATAGATAGATGGATGGATAGATAGATAGATAGATGGATAGATGGATGGATAGATGGATAGATGGATAGATGGATGGATGGATGGATAGATAGATGGATGGAGATGGATGGATGGATGGATAGATAGATAGATGGATGGATGGATGGATAGATAGATAGATGGATAGATAAAGTACTTTATTGATCCCAATTTGGGAAATGTTTGCGTTGCAGCAGCATAAAAAAAGATAAATGAAGACACTAGAAATAAACAGTCCTAAATATTTCTAGTGTCTTCATTTCTCTTATGTACATTGCCTTGTTTTTTACAAGGAGCTTTTGAAGAGAGATTTTGAAGTTCAAAGCTCTCATTTCTTTCCTTTGTGTGACGTTCTGTCTTCATCTCTCCCCTCCAGGCCTCCAACCCTCTGTACAAGCAGCCTGTCACGACACATTTTGTAGAAACAGATTTCAACATGTACAGGAAGTCCTACAACGGGGCGGTCCACTGATCCCTCGAAGCGGGGCGCGGCAGGACCGGTCCGACGAAACTCATCCCTGGAGGACACACTTCTCACCTGATAACTCAAGTGACATGAACTACACTTCCTGTTTCCAAGAGGGGAAGTCTGTGGCCTTTTTCTATCTTTACGCAGGAGATTCAAGCCTTCCACAGAGACGTGACCTTTTTTCTTCATGACAGCGCAACCGTCAGAGGAGCAGCAACACAAACATGAACTCCTTGGTCTTGTTTAGAGTTTGTCTGCAGTTACAAAAACAAAAAAAATATGACTCCAACATAAAACCACCATTCAATGTTTGCACAGAGCAGGCAGGCTTATACTTGTATATTTTATAAACACTAAAAATGCCTTTTTTTAGTATAAACTTTGCACCCAACAGGACTCATGATTCAAATTCACAGGATTATTAAAAAGCACATGTGTCTGAAGGTGGCTATGATGACGTTGTGGTACTACTAACATTTACTAAGCAATAGACTTCTTACCCTCATTTTGCACAGAGAATATTAAGAGTCAAGTCTCGTAAAGATTTACATTTTCTTCGATGTAGTGTGCGTGTGCGTGTGTGTGTGTGTTGTGGTAAACTCCAGTTGCACTCCCTTCTCTTAAGCTGAATCATGAGGTACCAGCTCCCCCCCGAGCCTAAAGCTCCTGGTTCTTTATTTTTCTTTTCGTGAACTAATCCCATGAAAAGACCAGAACTAACAATGGGTAGTGTCTTATTAATACTTTCAGATTTCTTACAGACCCAAATTCATTTGTTCCTGAAGACATACATCTTTAAAATACTTCAAAGATATTCCCTTTTCTTATAGTCATTTGTTAAAAAAAACACTGGATATTACTTGATACACAAATATAATACACATTTAAATATCTAGTTTAGTATTCACAGCAAAGCTAAACCAGCTGTCAGTCGATTGGGCAATTAAGGAATAATTGATCTGCAGCTAGTTTGAACATTTCAGTTTTCTCTTTCTTTAATCTTTAAAAACATTAAATATTCTTCAGTTTTATTGGTCAGAAACTTTCATTTGCTGCTTTTCCCTGTTTTATAGTAAACATTATATATATATATATATATATATTTGGGATTTAGACGGTCACCTTGGGCATTATGATATCGTGACAGGCTTTAGTGACATTTTGTTGATTAACCAAGAAAACTTAAAAAAGATAATGGAGCGGCTTTATGGCACAGAGGAGTGAGATATCTTCCAAATTACTGTTGGTTTTGGTCTTTTGGTTGAATAGAAAAAGGAAAAATCGCCAGCCACTAAGCCCCATAATCCTAAATAAATATCCAACACTGGGAAAAGCACATTTATATGATGATAAGGTAGATGTGTTACATATGATCGTTGGTACTTGGACGCATGCAGTACTTTGGAAATACAGTATGACCAGGAATCTGTGGAAAAAGCTATCTTAAATGTCAGTGGGGACATTCTTGGCTGAATTAAGGATAAATATAAACCTTTTAAAAATGAAGGGCTTCTGCTATATGGAAGCCCTTGCGATGGTGCGTGCACTGGGAATGGGTGGAAACTTTGAGAAACCTCATGAGAAGAGAGTCATACATCTGGAATTACCCACAGGAGTAGTTTTGAGCTGTCGCAGGGAAATCTGACAGTGAGACGAGTTTTAAGGAGCGATGAGGGTGCTCTGTGGCCTCTTTGTCACAGTCTTACAGTAAAAGGGCAGGGACTTGGAGTGTGTGTGCGTGCTGTGTGGGCTGTGGTGTGTGTGAGTTGTGTGTGAGAGGTGAGTGCAAAGCAGTGTGTGTAAATATTATAACATGTACATACAGTGCCAAATGAACTCCAGTTGTGCAGTTTTGAGTAGGTTTGGCTGTGTGTCTTGCACAGTTACTCACCCACATCTCCTTCAGTCTTCCTTTTACAGACGTGAACATTTTCACATGGATGAACAGACTCACACCCCTCTTCATGTTTATGTAAAAACTGCACACAGAGCAAGAACAATAAATCTGCTTATGTCAAAATGCGGGAGTCTGTTTTGATTTGTACATAATTAGTAAGAAGTCTGCGTTAGGAGGAGTGGCGTACATCTCCACGTTCTAATTTTAAACATCACATATTCCTGCCTGTACTGTGTGTGGTATGCACACTTCAAAGTTTAGTAAAACCATCTGTTTTGCGGCGCTAACCATGCTTTCACATGTTTGATGTGCGATTCTCACAGACAGGAAGGCGGTCTGATGAGTCTTCTGATGCTGTAATTTACACATCTCTGGTTAGACCCTCCCCGTGTGATAATCATTACGACGCTGAAGTTTTTACAGAATGACCTTTAATTATTATATGCAGGCACGTCACGTTATTAGAGTACGTTTCTCAAACAGTGTGATGGTACTTTGATTTTTTACAATGGTGTACACAGGTGTTATTATAGAGCACAGGTAGGGGGGGGAATTCCCAAAAATAAGTGAGATTTCCCGAGACTTAAAGGTGGGGTCGGTAAGAATGGAGAAACCAGCTCGAGTGCGCTAGAATTTGAAAATACACAACCGGAGAAAATCTGCAACTTCCGTACAGAGCCCCTCCTCCAACACACACGCTAACGCGCACATGACCAATGAGGGCACGAGGTAAGTTTGTGCCCAGATGGAAGGCTGACAGGCAGGTAGGCCATCCAGTTATTTTAGCCGGGCCGGCTCAGATGATTGGTCGTGCTTTTTACAGCGCCACGGCTTCAACAGATGATGTTTCTTTATGGATTTTTTTGTCAAAGCACTTCAGATATTCATTGCTATCGGGATTGTTAGAGCATTCCATGGAATATAACAAGTGTTTCTCGAGCGGTTTCTCAAATTTACCTACTATACCCCGTCTTTAAGTCTTTAATTTTCGAGAAAATATTTCTACAAGATTGCTCTGAGATTAAATTGAGGAATTTATGGGAAAAAACGTTTGACATTTTCTGAGAGTTAGAGTGGTACATTCAGGAGGAAAAACACACATTTGGAGTAAAAAGTGGATGGATCGGTAATGTGGAAGAATTTACAGGAATCACCTGAATATACTCCAAGATTATAAAGACATTTGCAAGAAAACAATGACAAGTTTACTGAGATATAAAGTCGTCAAATTCAAAGGAAAAAGGCTTTAGGATTACTCGGAAATACAAACATCTCAGGTCGAACAAGTCGATTGTTTGTTCTGTAGTTTCCTGTTTGAGGTGAGTTCATAAATCTCTGTGTGGTTTCCTCCCCCCCTCTGACTGGGTGAGGGTCGCTAGCTGCCAACTCGCTGACATGAAATCACAGGTTAAATCTGTCTGAGGGAGGAAAATAACCCTGTACAAAGCAGATGTCCGACCCTCATCAACAGAATCAATGTGCTAATGATCTGACCATGACAACACATGGCTCAGGGGCATGATGGGAAATAGATTTTAAGAGCGCGTCTCTGCAAGGTGTACATTAGTTATTTTAGGAAACCTGACTCTTCAAGGTGAGTTTTCGCTTTAGCACTTTCAGTATATTTGTATTCTCTATGTTTCTGAAATACTCACATTGGTATCTGCTTTGCCTTTTAGCTTCCAATGCATTTTCAGGGGTCTGTATTTAACACAGATGATATATAACATTTTCTTTATGTTATATGGTATTTAAAGCAACATGCTCTCAGTCTGGTTGTTTACCAATGATTCTCATCTCAGGGTTTCATATTTCAAACAATCTGTGCTAATTTAAAAATGTCTTGACGGCTTGTAGGCCACTGCTACTTTTAGCCATGCTAGCAGCATCTCAACATCTATAAGATGGTTTGGACATTTTGAACAGATATTCATGGGTAATCCTACTGACTTTTGTGACTCTCAGTCTTTTTATAAGGTCATACTTTCAATTGGTCGTATACTTTATCAACGGCATTCCCATTAGTTCTGTCTTTAGCCTAGTTTTAGTGAATAGTAGCCTATATGTTCAACACAGTCTCACGGCAGTTTGTGTTATAGTTACGAAATTAATCTATTGATTTGTGTTCACCAACATGATTTTTTGCATTCGTGTTAAAAGCAATGTAAATAATAACCATTTAGAAGGAAAAAAAGAGATAAAAAAAATACAGATTTCAGTATTCTGACACAGAACGGTTTTAGAAGCAATGTATTTCTGTTGGTAGTATGTGTCGTGCCTGCACCAAAATAACAACAAATTAGAAGACATTTATTTTATTTTTTTAATACAGATGTCAGTATTCTGAGGCTCTGAGCCATTTATTTTCCTCGCGGACGGCCAAAAAAACTCAGACGTCACATTATACAATTTAAAATAAAAGAGTTAGGCTTAGGGTAAGACATTGAGTAAGAGATATATTTTTATGAACCACAGCTTCTGGTATTTCAAGACCCGACCGGACAAAAAGACGTGGTGCAGGCACGGAAAAATCGTGATGGTGAACACGAATATCAATAGATATAAATTAATTTTGTGACTATAACACGAAAGCCGTGAGACTGAGTGTTAAAATGTTAGCCTGTTTACACGCTAAACTAAGGTGCTGAACATGGTTATTTAACACAAGTGTGTCTATAAGATGAGATGTACTTTATTGATCCCAATTAGGGGAATGTTTGCATTGGCAGCAGCATAAAAGACAAGCCACTATGTTTAGCATGTCATTTAACATTATGTTATTCTGATATTGAGCATGTTAGCATACCAATGTTAGCATTTTTGTCTCAAAGACTCTGTGCCTAAATACAGGTTAGCTAGCATGGCTCCAGTTGTGTTAACCTCTGTGTTTGGGTGTGCATGCCGACTTCTTCCTGTGTGTATAACAGGCAGCTGAAGTCATACTTTCTCCTCCTTCTCGTCTCACGCCTTCTCACCCTTTTGAGACAAACCTTTCCACTGGAGAGGTTATTTGAGACTTTTTTCATTTTCCTCTATTTTGCCTCTTCCCTGTTTTAAAAAAAAGTTCCTTCCACCACCCTTCTGCATTATTTCACTAGCAAAGCGTCTTTATTTCAGGCTGCATTTTATTTTTATTTGCATCATTTCTGTATTTGTCAGCTCTTCTCAGCCTGGCAGCTCTTCACTTATGGCGCTTTTCCACTGCTGGACCTCACACGGTCTTAGCACAGTTTAGTTTGGCCTTGGTAAGCCAGGCTCACTTTAAGCTGCGTTTCCATTACAGTATGTTGTTACTTCGGCATCATTTTGAAAACGCGCATTACAATTATATCACGGTCAAATATGTTCATTTTGTTGTAGTCCCCCTTGCCAGCGATTCTCTCTGACCATTCAGCAGTCGAGAGTGTTTATGTCACTAGTTTAGCCATATTCAGCCCGGTTGTTTGGCCCGGTAAGAACCTCGATTTTGGAGGGCCAGAAAAAAGGTGAAAAAGTAGCCCTGAGCCGGAACTACCCCGAGTTAAACCTTAAACCGGGCTGCAGTGGAAAAAGCACCAATAGAGGAATCGATGCTATACATTTCTTTACTGACATCTTGTGTATGTATGGTCATTAGCTCAGTAGTGGAACAACTCTCCCTTAAAGTCACTATTTTTTTACACGCTTAAAAAACTGTGACTGTTGCAAGTGGCAATTATGCCTAAATGCTAAAGCGTCACAAGTCGTGAATATTAATGTCAGTTTAACAGGAGTATGCATCTGAAATGTGCTAACATTAGCTTCAGCATCTAGAACAAGTAAGGTTTGCAGCAGCAAATTCTTTCAAAATGAACATAGTTTAAATTAAAGTAGAAATCTTACATTATTATGTCAAAACTGTTTATTAAAGTCCTGCCTTTAGAACATGTACTTAAGCAGAATTTAAGGCGCCCTCTGAATTTTTCCTCTAAACAAATGTTATGTTTGTATTTACACCAAGTTAGATAAATGCATTTTCCTTCTCATTAAAATATTCGCATTTATTTACATTTTTAAAACAACATTGTTCACATCCTTGTCAAAGTTTATGGATGTCTTTTCTTTGAATGCAAAAATGCGAGATGACAGGAACAATGAGTTAAGGGATAACTTTGTAAATCAAGCTTGTTATCACGCTCCTCTCTAAAGTGCGTCTGGTTCCTCTCCAAATCGGGAGGAGTGATGAAGGAGCATTAACCTCTTTGTGATGTAAATGTTTTTTGTAAACGGGGGTTCAGTTCCCAGGTCTGAAAGCCTGGACAATTTGGGGAATGGGAGATTTTCACATGAACCCCCAACACAACACTGATGTGCCTGATCTCACACCACAAACAGTCAGGCTCAACAAAAGCTCTGTGAACCGTGGAGATAAACATTGTCAGAAAGTCACAGTGTTCTGACCTTTGCCCTCCTGGTGCTGAATGCTGTGTCAATCTGGAGAAATGCACGTGTTGTTCAACAGAAGTACCTTCAGAGTTTCAGCATCGGGGAATGCCTATGTGGATAGATATTACATGTATGTGTATATCGTCCCTTTGGGCTTGTTATCCTTTTTTTGTGCGATTATATACAAAAGCTTTGATAGAAATGCGGGGATTCATTTTCTGTGTATAATCTCAATCTTTATTGTTTTACTTCCTGTCTTCATGATTTAACAACAGGTAGAAAAGTATACATACAATGTTTTTATTATCCCTGAAACAGGTAGAAAAAAACGGGTTTGTCAGGACATTATTTCTTATTGACATTGTTAGGCCATAACTATGGTTGAAAAAAAGGATGCTGAATTGCAACACTACCTTTATTTTAAATGGGACTCAAGATGGATAGGTGCAAAGAAAATACATTTATATTACAGACACTGTAATGATACATAACTTTTTTACAGAAACACATACCATACATCACTTGCGTGTAAAGGGCATGGAGAAATGTAAACTACCTGGATAAAAAAAATCATGAATCTAAGAAGGACCCTGGAAGAAAAAACCTGCCGAAAACAAGCACCTTAGAAAGATGATCCTGGCACACACTTAAAGGTGGGGCAGGTCATTTTGGAGAAAGCAGCTCGAGTGCTAGAATTAGAAAATACACAACCGGACAAAATCTGCCACTTCCTTACAGAGCCCCGCCTCCAACACACGAACGCGCACATGACCAATGAGGGCACGAGATACATTTGTGCACGAGATGGAAGGCTGACAGGCAGGTAGGCCATCCAGTTACTTTAGCCGGCTAAAATGATTGGTCGTGCTTTTTACAGCGCCACGGCTTCCAAAGATGACAGGTTTGTATGCATTTATTGTCAAAGCATTTAATATATTCATTGCTATCGGGATGTTAGAAGAGCATTCATGGAATATAACAAAAAGTCTTTCTGAAATAAATTACATACCCCACCTTTAAACAAACGAAATATGTAATAATACTAATACAAATTGTTCTAGATTATGCATTAATCAAGATTAAAAAAAATATTTCACCAGATTGTTCTTCTCAATTGCTGTTAAGGGCTTCCATACTAGCAGTGTTATGCACTGTATGATTGTCAAATGAATCTTATTTAGCAGCAAAGCAAAGCAAAGCCCGTTCAACAATCACATATGGGTGTCTATACTTCTGGCTATTTGTCATGTCTGTTCAAAGTGTTTTCATGGCAGCACTTCAACTGATGCCTTGTTTTTCTCAGAAGCCTCAAAGCTCCCAGGATCCTGCCTTCTGCTGCCATCTAGTGTTGAACATGTGTCAGTAAAGCTATGTACCTTTCACACTCGCAGGGGTGTCAAACTCAATAGTCAAGCAGCAAGTCCTCAAAAAGGCTTTAGTTTTCGAGATACCCCTACCCGAGGTAGAACAAAACAACAAAGATGTGTCTTATCTTTAGGGTCTCCCATTAATGAAATTGATTGTTGTCAAATTTTATTTTGGGGGAAAAAATGTTTTTTTTTGGTTGTTATTAAAGGAGCCAAATTAGACCAGGCCGAATGTGGGAAAGGTGACAAGAAAGCCCATAACTTGAGAAGGATCACTCTTTTCCTCTTCAGATTTGCTAAGGTATGAACCAGGTGGCTGTCCGAAACAAATACTGTTTAGGTAAATAATTGTCTGACTATTTGGTGATGTAGGGCACAATACAACTCAGTACATTTTGGGTCATTACGTCAATTTGATACCCTTTCTTTAGTAGAATTGTATAAATTGGAAGCTAGATAATCAGCTCGCCGGTGATTGGTGTTAGAAAAGAGGAGATCTCAGACTGGCTTACCTAGTCAATCAAGTGGCAAATGCCATAGTAAGGATGGATGATAGGCTAACTTATATTTTATTTTTAATGCAATGCGATCTACCCACACTACCTTTGTGATCGACCGGTCAATCGCGATCGACGTATTAAAAAATTACACACAAACAAATATTACATTTCAGAGAGAACAGTGCCTGTACGGAGACGATCTATAGTTATCAAATATTGCTTGGTTTTTTATGACACATTTGTTATGTATCTTAACCATATTTCCCAGCCCTTAAGAAAGGTGTCTTCCATTACTTCCACTTGTATGTGATTTTCTCCATTATTAGGATATCACCAATAATATGAACCCATTGTCCGTAGCTTGGTGTTTCCGCCTTTAGCCAGTTGTTAGTGATAGCCTTCTCTCCAGCAGCTGTAGGATCTTGATCAGGTATTGATCTCCGACATGTACAGATCCTTCCATATGTCCCAGGTATAATATCAAACAGGTTCGAGGGATTCTATGGCCTCATACCTTGCATATAACAGAGTGTACACAGTCCCAGAAAGGTTGAATTTTACTGCAGCTCCAAAACACGTGTATGGTGTATTTCAAGCTGGTTTTATTTCTGAAATGAATCCCTGAATGAACAATTCAACATTTTGATATGGCTTCAAGGCACAGTTTCTCAGTATAAAAATGAACTTTCTGAGGTAGCACTAGCAGTGAACATCAATAAACATGAAAAGGAGGGTAAAACATAACTAAGTAAAACATAAAACATCAATGAAGAAAAGTCAGTGCCAAACAATTCAAATGTAAACTTTAGACTTGAAGTGCAATAAAAGACTTTAGCATAACTGAAGGGAAAAGTTTATTTTTTAATAGTTTTTTTTCCAATTCTTTTAAAAAATTGTTATCACGATAGATACGATATCTTTGAAAAAGCATATCGTGGAGACCTAATATCGTCACAGACGATATATATCGTCATATCGCCCACCCCACCACATCTCATCTGAGATCCTTTCGTTTACTTATTTTTCCCATTTTGTTTTTACATAGTGTTGAATCTTTTTTGGCTTCCATCAAGCACGAATACAGGGTTGACACAACTTTGGGAATATCATCATGATAAGCTCGTGCAATAATCTTTATAATAGGTTGTATGTCATCTTCATTTTTCTTAACCTTTTTTGTATAGTAGTCCCTCATTTGCATATATCTGAATAAGTCTTTGTTTTCTAGGTCAAAGAGGTTTTTCAGGTCTTGAAAGCTTCTCATTTCTCCCTTCTGGATGAAATGAAAACTTTATTACAGACTCAGGCTCCAGATAAAAGACAAGACATTACATATAATAAATTACATACACAGCGTAAAAAGAATTCATAGTTTAAGAAAAATTTAAATCAGTGTCCTACAAAGAGACAACTCTACCAATGTCTCCACAGCTGCGATTGGTAGCGTGTAGTACTAAACCTTATGTTCGATAAGGCCATGGATTTCATTATCAGAGTCATTAAGCCGGCAAATACATTTATACATGAGATTTCTTAAAACAGCTTGTAGAGTATTGACTCCTGCAGCCACACACATTTCACTTGCACTAGACCATCGAGGTCTCTTCAGCAATATTCTCATGGCATCATTATAAGCTACTTGAAGTTTCCGTAAACTTGCTTTTCTGTAGTTTGACCACAGATGTGTCGTATAGAGCGGTGTGCAATATGCTCTGAACAGAGACATCTTCACTCCATCTGTACACGCACCAAACTTACGTAGGAGAATGTTTGCTTGTGCATACATCATGCGGCATTGCCTATAAATGACGGATGACCGTGCATATGGCTGTTACACCCTTTTCTGTCCATTGCTTGAATCTACAGTCATAGCTTCCTGGTTTGAATCCTTTGTCATAGGCTATCCAGTCTAATAGTCCAAGTTCCCTTCCCAATTTCAATTGTTTAATAATAGAATACCATGTTTCTAGTGTACATGTTGTTATTGGGTCTAGGTCTCCCTTTTCTTTAATATGGGGAGGTATTTCTCTTTGTCCTATGAGTGGTTGAATTGGGGACTCATATGTAAGTATTTCGATGTCTTTCCAGCGGGCTATATAATCGGAGTTGCACCAGTAAATGAGAGGACGTAGTTGTGCTGCATGATAATATTCCTTTAGGTTTGGAAGTGCCAGTCTCCCTTTTTCTTTAGGCAATTGCAGTGTGGTATATCTTACCGGTCTTTTACCCCCCATATGAATCTTGATATAAGCTTATCCCAGCTTTGGAACTGAATCTGCGGTATATTTATCGGCAAGGATTGAAATAAATACAACAAGCGAGGTAAAATATTCATTTTCACTGTATTTATCCTGTCAATAAAACTCATCGGGTAAGTTGACCATTTTTTAAATCTTTCCTTATATCTTTGTCAATACATTCATAGTTGCTTTGGTACAGCTTTGCTACATTTTTAGTTATGTTTATTCCTAAGTATTTAATTGATTTAGCTTCCCAGTTTACATTTAATTATTTTAGTTTTTGATTTGGAGCGCAGTTAAACATAAGGATTTGAGTTTAGATATGTTTAATTTGTATCCTGATATTCACCAAATTGTTTCCATAATTTGCATTAGCTTTATAAAGGAGCTTACTGGATCTTTCAGCATGGTCATGACGTCGTCTGCGAAAAGGCTAATAACATGTTTTTGTTGACTAATTTATATTCCTGCTATTGCATTTTCCTGTCTGATCATTTGGGCTAATGGTTCTATATATAGAGCAAACAGGGTAGGGCTGATGCCCCGGCCACACGAGGACGAAAACGGTCGTTTGCGTTACTGTTTAGTGTCATATAGACCGTTCGGCCACACGAGGACGACCCGAATACGGCACTAATACGACTGGTAAACGATAACGGGTCCCAAGGTGGATTAGAACGGCATACGCAGCGCTCTGGGGGGTCCAACGGCTCCGTGTGTACGCCTATACGATCATTTTCTGATAATGATGAGGCAATAGCCCCGCCTCTCCCCACCTCTGCTGCTCACCCCCGCGTCAAAGTAAACTGCACCCTGGAATTCAGATTATTTATCTTTCTCTCGATATGGACCTAAACGCGAGTGAAGTCTAATCTGACAGGACGGAGGCACCTCTCAAACTACCTACACTAGTTATAAAGATTGTTTATGTTTACTGTCGGCCGGGTCACTGATTACTGGATCAGCTGCTGCATGAGACAGACACTGACGCTGTCCGAAGAGAGGGAGGAAGAAAGAGAGGCTCCGTGTATTTTATTATTATATTATATAGATTCGTTATTCATTTGTTTTTAAAGCTCAATAAATAACAAAGAAGACCTTTGACCGGCACTTGTATAATTTTGTCGGAAGATTTAACTTTAATACACGTCGACTGCGAAAAAACTCTGCCCGGTTCCCTCGGCCCCCACCGCATATATGCTATTGTCTCAGAGTTTGACAGTTTTCTTTTCCCAAGCCCTCTTCAAGACCATCTCTTTTACATGGAACTGCAGAAAGTTCAGGATGATCGACCTCGGAGGTATGTCCCGATTTTGGTTTTCGGTGCCAGGGCTCTGTGTGAATCTGGAGATCTGTTTCTATTGACAGCTCGTCCCGCATCCATTTATCACAAACATCGCCACCGTGTCACTTTTTCAGCTCTGCATCTTCTGGTATGCCGTATATTCTCAATTGTTCCGTCTGGATCTCGATTCCAAATCATCCAGCTTTTTCAGTCATAAACTTGTGTTCTTTTATTATTTCCTGCATATCCTTTTTGCCTCGGTACTCCAGAGCTCAAACTTCTCCGTGCGATTCACAACGGCCGTCTATTTTATAATTTGCTGTCCAACTTCTGTGTGTATTTTTACCAGTTTCTGGTTAATGTCTTCTTTGAATTCTGTCAGCTCGTTTTTTATTTGGAGTGGGCGATGTCTTCCTTAAATATGGTCAAGTCGGTTTTCAGCTCGCTTTGCATGGCTTTGATTTGCTTGCTAATGCTGTGGTTTAGCACTTGCTGTGCTAGCTTCTGCCGTTAGCCTGTCCTTTTCTTCTTAATGTTAGTTTTTTCTTTACCTTGATGGTTCACGCTTTTCTTATTCCTTGCTTTTGTTGACCCTCCGCTCATTATACACTGTCCAGGATGTTTTATATGTTTTAATTTTCTAGTTAGGCGGAGAGTTTATTCTGTTAAGGGAGGGCATAAGGGAGCTCACTGTTCAAGCGACCATGCTGCTCAGCTGTCCGCAGGAAAGTCCCCACACTTTGCATCTTTGCAATACAAGTGAGAAATGTCTCTCACTTCTGTAGGTGCTGGGTTTTTGTAAATAGCACTGGTTGAATGGCCCCATCTCTGACAATCCACCCCTTGCCAATAGGACTCCATAACAAGGGATTGGGTCTCGGGCTGTGACACCATCGCTGTCTGAAACATTGCTCTTTGCACATGTTGTTGAAATGCATCCTCTGTTGGCGGAAGATTTTCTGAATCTGTTGTTGATGCAAATATCAAACTCAGTTCATCCAAGTTTGTGCACATCAGTCCATTTTCCTTTTTTCCATATAGCAGAAGCGCAAATTCTCTTGCGACTGGCAAAGACTCTTCCAAGCTGGCAGAGAGTCCAACATGGGCCAGATCTTTGAGCTCGCTGAGATGGGTCTTGAGTTTGGTGAATGCTGTTGTCTTTCCTATTCTGTACAAACTACTTGTTGTGCCACAGCCAGTGAGTGCATGACATGCTGGTAGACAGGCATGTCTTTTCCAATTTTCTCACATATGGTGTTGATGGGGACATCTCTCACTCATTCCATGGCCTGCATGCATGTACACTAGAGATTAACCAAACATGTATTTGCTTGCATAATATATGAGCAGTACTTCTACACATGTGTCATCAGACCTCACAATGATGCAGGAATATGACTCTGCAAGATGTATGGCATGGACCACCATCCTTGTGTCTGCCTCCTCCTGATCACAGCGATGTCAAACTGCTGACTCATGCTGTGCAGATGCTCTTCACCTCCTCACTTTCGTCAAATCCACCTGCCAAGATGATGGAGTCACCTGAGTGTAGTCTCTGTGGGGCAGCAGTGACAATGTAGTTGCTCACCACTGTGCAGTTTTTTTTAATTCACACAACATCCTTAACCCTTTGCAATCTGGATTCAGATCAAGCACAGTACTGTGACTGCCAGTCTGAAAGTCTTGGACGATATTAAGGCTGCTTTGGATAAAACATCTGTTTGTGTTGCATTGTTTATTGACTTAGGCAAGGCAAGGCAAGGCAAGGGCAAGTTTATTTATAGAGCACTTTTCAACGCAAGGCAATTCAAAGTGCTTTACAAAAAAAAAAAAAAATGAAAGACATTAAGCATTAAGAAAAGCTAATCAAATAAACATTAAGAAAAAAAATACATGGATAAAAGTTAGCCAAAGCATTTGACACTGTAGATCACCACATTATGTCTAATGTTATGTTGGTGTCTCGTTTCGGTCATAACGCCATTTGCTGGTTTCAGAGTTATCTAACCCAGGGGTTCCCAACCCCCGGTCCATGGACCGGTACCGGGCCGCGGAGGTGTTATTGCCGGGCCGCGAAATAGCTGTGAGTGTATCGTAATATTTGCAGAATTATAAATATATAAAAATATTTTATCATAATATTTTTTTCAAAAAGTGTTTATCTTTCGCACCTATACCAGTCATATTATTTCATCCAGTAGCCTAGTTAATTTTTCACCAGAAAACCGTTAAAAATGGCTTTTATGATGTTCCGAAGGATTCGGCGGCTCAGCCTGGTCTCAGCCTCTCGTGCGCACGAGAAAGTTACCGGTGCGCCAAGTAGGAAGAGGAGCGCACAGGAGACAACCGTTTAATTTCAGACTGTTATGTTTATGTGGGGAAATGGCTGTGCATACATTATTTGAGATATATTTCAAACTCGGACTTCATTTTAAGGACATGTCGCCAGGGGTGTAGAGCTATTTCTTTAAGCACCGGATTGGCAAAACAGGAGAGTAAACCAGTCTGCCTTGATCTATGAATTCATGTCCGGGTAGGGCCGGACTGGGACAATAAGTCAGGCCGGGAATTATACACCCAGCCAGGCCACTACCAGTTTTGTGTGCCATTTTGCTGGATTTATTTGTCAATTTTTACAGCGTTGCTGCCCATAGTGATAGCCCTCTAAATCTACTACCCAAAAATAAACATATGAGATGGGTTACTATTTTAAAAAAAAGTGCAAATCTATTTAGGAACCTATGTGACTTGTGGCTTGCCCCCCCCCCCCGGTACGATTTTGTTTTAAATGTTGGACTTAAATGCATCAATCTGGTGCACTTTGAGGGGGAAATAAATTGACTACACCCATATGAAACAGAACTGTATACATTTAAATAATCATAAAATCATAAAAACATGAAACATGGCCATCACAAATAACATACCATATCCAATATGAAAAAACATTGAAACTTGTTTATTTATTTGTTTTTGGTTCATTTATAGTTGTGTGTCTGTGCTCCTGAATCAGCCTCGCCTGTCTCCCTCCTCTGCCCCTGCTCCTCTTTGAGGCAGAAGCAAAGACTAGTTTTAGCTCTCAACAAGTTTTAAAAGTGTATCTTACCTTTTTCACCTAGTTAACGTTTTTTTTTCATTATTCATGCTTATTTTACTAATCACTCCGTCCTCAAATGGAAATATGTGTTTACATAAATGGTGACCAAACCGTTTGAGACCCACAGAGAACTTAGACTAAGTTAACTATCTAAACACTCAGAGTCCTTTACCTCACCTGAGCTGAGGTCATCAGCCTCTCAGTCTGACAGCAGAGGACTCTCCTCCACCTTGTTGTTGAAAAAGCTCCTTATATCCGTTAGCGCAGCTAGCTAGCACCAGATGCAAACAACAACAATACACGTTACCGGTGCGCGCGCTTTATCTCACTCGCTCGCGCCACACATACATTAACACACACCCTCCCGAGCTTGAATGACACACAGAGACCAATCGAGGGCATTAGTGTATGATCTGTATGAAAGTGGCCATGTCGGCAGGCCCAACCCTGTCTCCTAAAAATTACGTTCCCACAGAACTAAACTGCATTCTCAATTACGTTTATCTAGAAACGTATTTTCTCCCACGCTACGTTCATTATGAACGTATCTCAAATACGTTTATTTTCTACATATCTTTGCCATTTATTGTCTTGCTTTTAATAATGATAATAATCATTTATAAATATCATTTTAGAGCACACATTTGAAATCAGTAGGCGAGGCTGTAATTTCGCCAGCTGTTACTCTCATGAGCGAGGCAGAAAATAATAGTTTTAACATGCCAAAAAGCTGCTGTGTCGTTTATTGTACCTCAAACATTAAAACAAATCCAGAGTTATGTGTTTCTGTACTTCCTCTAAGAAGAAAGGACAGTAACAGAAGATCTCTGTGACGCCAGATGTGGTGTTGTTAATGCGATATGATATCCGAAAGAAAATTCAGTTTATTCACTACCCATAATCCCCAGCTATCGTTTGGGACTACAGTCCCGTTGACAAACCCTGTGATTAATCTTCAAGCTCTGGGATTGGATGTTGGAGTGGCAGTGTGCCAAGGTTACGTGGCACGCCGAGCGTCAAACTCTTTGAAATGGAACGAAACCATGGCAGACTATTTAAAACTGGACTCGAACGCCCCCCCAGAAATACACATGCTGGCTATTGTGTTTCGCAACATGTTCTCTATGGCACGTCTCAACTACAATTACTGGGAATTGTAGTTTTAAAAGAAGTTTTTGTTTTCCCCAAAATTAGAAGTTGACAGTATTAAACTGTGCACAGCCCTGGAGGTTTAGGCGATAGGAAACACAATGGTGTGTACACATTTACTTGTTACTTATTATTAATACAAAGTAATTAAACACACACATCTACTATTCAAGATATGTAGACTTCTCTGACCTGCTGGAGATCCTAAGAAGAATATCCCCTTCCCCCCTAGTCTCCTGTCCTGCCTAACTGCACCCCCTTTATGTTGTAGCAATTTTAGTCCTCACATTTATGAAAGAATAAAACAGCGAAATCAATATAAAACACAAGTACAGGTATCGTTTTGAGCAGTAATCCCATCTAGCTGCTGCAATAGACACACTTCTTCCCAAAACATCTTTAACGCACACACATCTTTATCATTAACAGAAGTTGATTGTTCTTGTAGCCTAAAGGCTTCTGTGAACTTCCCTTCACCTTGGAGTCTGCTTTACTGGACTGAATACATTTATTGATAATTCAGAAGGACTATTGTCTCTCTTAACTGTGCGACTCAATTTTCAAGGCTTTTTATGGGTCTGCCTGTCATGCATCATTAACTACAAGAATGTAACTGCATTAAATCTGAGGAAAATCCCCCCCTGTCTTCCCCTGTTACTTTCCCAGACTATTGACAATTAACAGAGAAACTCAAGGGGCCTCCTTCCATATCTGGAAATTGCAACAAGACTTTCTGCCATTCAAACGTAACACTTCTTATATATCAGGTGATAAAATCTTCAATCTTCAATTCTCCACAGTTTCCATGGTAGCGCGTCTCTTTAGCAGCGCGCACAACTCAAAGTTTGAGAGGGTGAGGAAGATGAAAACTGAACAAGAATCGACAACTCCACCCTCTGCTCACTCCCTTCCTGTAAAATACAGGTCCAGCCCACACATATGCTCCATGGTGCTAGAGTCTCCACCTCCAACTACTGTAGCGTCACCTTAGATACGAGTCCAAACAACTCACAGACACACAGGCCAGGGCGCTGACAGGTCGCCCTTTGAGCATTAGATCTGACGACGCTGATTGGCTGAAATTATGTTTCGGCGGCATAGTATACAGATAGCAACAGTCAGCTTGTTGGCTGCTGCTGCTCTGGCTGAGGGCTCCTTTCTACCGCCCAGACGAGAGAGGGTAATGATCAAGCGGCAAACTCTGGGGAACAGCCGGGACGCCAATACGGAAGTGCCACACACTGCAGTTCATACATGGGCCGCTAGGGACTGGCTGCAGAAAGGAGCAATTTCCATAGACCCCCATGTTAAAATGCCCAACTTTACAGCAGAAAAAAACATGTTTCTACCCATGGATGCTATTATTATCGATATAGTTAGATTCCACCTTCATGATTATGAATCTGTGAGTGAATTGTTTTCTAACACAACCCTTTTATTTATATTAGGTCTTCACGTTTTAAGTAAATTAGGGCGTGGTCACTTTGATGGACATGTACATGCCTACAGCTATCATACTGAATACATATTTACTGTGAATGTATGGAATATGGCTGTCCAACAGAAGTTAAATCCATTTCTCACTTATTCTGACAATGTACTTAACCCCAAATAAAAGAACCCAATAAAAAGAGTTGTTAAATAATAGTGAAGTCACATTGTAATAACAATAACTCATCCCTCTCGAGTTTTCCTTTTGAGCTTTGCCAAAAGCCACTGTGTCAATGTTGTCCTACTTGGGTTGCCGTCCGGAGTTGTCCAATATGGCGGACCATCTCGCACATGCGCAGTACCGATCGGGCAGGGAGACGGATCGGGTAGTGACAATGATACACGCTGCGGCCAGGCAGGAAACATGTGACTTATCAGTAACTTTAGACATCGTAAAACAATTTTAAACGAGATTGTATTGTAGATTATACATTTTACTGATACCAACTATATCATATTTACCTTGTTCATTAAAAATAAAAAATATTTTTTATTTTTTTTTAAATATATATATTTTTTTTTAATTTGTAATGACAATCAAACATGTGGGAAGAGGGGGGCGGCGCCCCTAGCGCCCCTATGGGCCGGCCGCCACTGTGTAACAGGTAACCACTTCAATTTTTATTCCTTGCGTATTTACAATATCTACAACAGGCTCTGGTGTCTTTTTAGCTTTTGAAAAGAGCATTACCTTGGTTTTATCCACATTTAAAAGAAGCTTTAGTTCAGAGAGCTGAGTCTGAATAATGTTAAAAACTGCTTGCAATTCAACAACAGCCTCCTTAATGGAGGGACCTGCACAGTACATCACGGTATCGTCCGCATAAAAATGTAAGGTTGCTCCATCGACATTTTCACCTAAACTATTGATGTAGATGGAGAATAAAAGTGGACCTAAAACAGAACCTTGAGGAACACCATTAGTAATGTTTAACCACTCAGAAAACAGCCCATCAAAATGAACACATTGGGACCTTTCAGAGACGTAGTTCACAAACCGCCCCACTGCATGGCTGGATATGCCAATACTGAGTAGCCTCTGCTTTAAGATGAGATGATCGACGGTATCAAACTCTTTGGAAAGGTCAATAAATAGAGCTGCACAACTCTGCTTATTATCTAAAATACTCTCCACATCATTCACCACTTTCATTGTGGCAGTGATGGTGCTGTGTTGCTTTCTGAAGCCTGACTGATGTTTAGACAGGATGTCATTTGTACATAAAAACACCTTTACCTGTTCACTCACTAGGCGTTCAAGAACCTTGGCCAGAACTGATAATTTAGAGATGGGCCTATAATTATTTAATAAAGTGGCCTCCCCTCCAGGCTTGGATTTTCGTCATTTTAGGGGCAAGGCCATTTGGCCTTTGGTGTCACACATTTTTTCAGGGTGGAAAGGCCACATGCCAGGGCACAAAGGCCATTGAGGGAAACATTAGGATTTGGAGCTTACAAATAAATAACTTCACTTTCTAATGACAAAAAACAAATCACTTTTTTAATATCAATAATCGTATCATCATATAATAATAATAATAATAATAATAATAATAATGCATTTTATTTATGGGCGCCTTTCAAAACTCTCAAGGACACCTTACAGAGCATAATTAAAGAAGAGCACACAGTAATACAAGACTTAAAAAATTAAAAACAACAATCAGTTTAGCAGAGATTAAGAAATGGAATATGCCAGTTTAAAAAGGTGTGTTTTCAGGCTGGATTTGAAGGTTGGGAGTGAGTCCATATTGCGGATGTCTTGTGGGAGAGAGTTCCAGAGACGGGGGGCAGAGTGGCTGAAGGCTCGTGACCCCATGGTGATCAGGCGGGCAGAAGGTACAATGAGTTGGAAGGCAGAGGAGGATCGGAGAGTACGAGAGGGAGTGTAGATGTGAAGGAGCTCAGAGAGATACGGAGGTGCAAGAGTGTGATATAGGCCTATGCCTCCTTAGTATTACCGTATATAACATGACATACTTTACTTTGAATAATTAGTGTTTGATTTTCGATCTACTACTTCTCCCATTCACAAATCCGAAATGAAATCTAAAAATAAAAAATTCTATTAATATGTAACAAATATATTCCATTTCAGAGCAGAAGAAACAGCCTTCAAGGGTCAAACTCTGCACATATATCATTCAGCAGTGCACAGTGAAGCTCCAACATCCAACTGTATGAACAAGCAATACTTTGAAATGCAAAATGTGTGTGTGTGTGTGTGTGCGTGCGTGCGTGCGTGCGTGCGTGTGTGTGTGTGTGTGTGCGCGCGCGTCCGTCCGTCCGTCCATGTGTCTCTTTAATCAACTCCTCACAGCTCCTCATATCTGTTCAGAAACTGGACAAAAGTTAAACATGTACAAACCACAGACTGTCTGTGTCATGGTGAATACAGTCGCTGCTTTAATTCTGTCTTTAGGACGTTGTTGTGAGTTTGGACGGAGCAGCTACAACGTTAGTTTAGCCTGATCGATCCAATCTCCATTCACAAAACATGCATTTTAAAAGGTTTTTCGCATGCCGGCTTATCTGCACACTTGTCAAAGCATTAAAGCATGGTTTTTACTAACCGTTATCAGTATTTAGTTACTTCGGCATCATTTTGAAACGTATATTACAATGAAATCACGATAAAATAGGTTAATTTGGTCGTAGTTGGTTTCCACCACAGTATTTACATGGATATAAGCCCCGCCCCCTCTCCAGCGTGTCCCGTTTGAATGACAGGAGTAAACACAGCTGACAGCCGCGGTGAAACTCCAGCGGTTAGAGCAATGCGAGTATTCGCAATGCGAGTATTCGCATCGCGGCCGTTGTGAACGCAGCATAATGCAGTTCAGAAACCTGTTCTGACGCTTTTAAAGCAACTGTTAACAGTGCGAGGGGCCCAAAGGCCATGGTGGCCGTAGGACGTACAATTATTTGTGGGGCATAACGGCCAGACCGAGGGCCATGGCCGCCGTGAAAATCCCACCTTTTAGTAAAGGCAGGACATACGCTGACTTCCACAATTTTGGAATTGTGTTAGTGCTGAGGGAGAGGTTAAAAAGAGTAGTGAGAGGTGGAGCAATAAAATCTGCAGCTATCTTTAAAAAGAAAGGCTCTACGTTGTCCGGGCCAGCCGGTTTAATAGGATCTAACTTGGTTAAAGCTTCACGAACGGAACAACATCAACAGTAAAAGTAGTAAAACTAAAAGGGTTTTCCAAAACACGTTTTTCAGAGTCACAGACTGTGGTGTTCACAGAAGCAGAGTTAGTGACAGAATCACACAGAGAACCACAGGACACAAAATGCTCATTAAAACAATTTAGCATAGTGTTCTTGTCCGATATAGAGCCAGATGCTGTGGTAAGGCACGGAGGTAGCATTACGGATATCACCGGTGGATATCGATTTTATGGCTTTCCAACATTTTCCAGGATTATTCAGGTTCTTTGTGGTTACTGACAGATAGTACTTTGATTTAGCACTTTTGATTTGCGATGTGAGGCTATTCCTTAGCTGCCTAAAACGCAGCCATTCTACCTCGGAGCCTGATTTCCTAGCCTTTGCCCAGGCCTTGTTTCTCTCATGAAGGAGACTGGACAGATTAGCAGAAAACCAAGGATTGTCTCATCCCTTCACTCTAAATGTACGCAGGCGTGCATGTCTATCAATGATCTCCATAACACCAAGATAAAAATAAGACCATGCGGTTTCTACATCAGCACACAGATCGATTTTACCCCAATAAAACCCAAACAGATCATGCACAAAACCCTGCTCCACAAAATGTTTTATGTCTCTCTTAATAATAATACGAGGTTTAACCTTCTGGACCTTAGTGTCCCTAATTGTGGCTACAGCACAGTGGTCAATCACATCATTCGCAAATACTCCCACAGATGAGTATTTATAGGGAATATTAGTTAAAATTAGATCAATTAGGGAGGATTAGGGGACTTAATGTTAGGGCGAGTAGGACTGTAAACAATCTGAGTAACATTTAAAGAGATACAAAGGTTTTTTAAATCCTCTGACACTGCAGTTAACCAGTCCCAGTTAAAATCTCCAAGTAGCACTATTTCCTTGTAGTCTAGCTGCGATATAAGATTTGCTAGCGAAGACAAGGAGTCCTTGCCAGCTGAGGGGGGTCTGTAACAGCCCACCACCATGACCTGTTGACCCTTTGCCACTTCTATATTTAAGGCTAAAAATTTGAATTGCTTACTGATAGATTTGGAAACTAATGTGGATACACTGAACTTATTCTTAACATAAATGGCAACGCCACCACCTTTATTATGCCGGTCGGAACGATACACATTAAAACCATTTAAGGCAATGTCAGAGGCCAAAATAGACTTATTTAGCCATGTTTCTGATAAAACAATGACGTCAGCGTCAGTCGAGGTTTCCCAAATGCGGACAAAATCTAGTTTACCTAACAGACTGCGCACATTCAAATGGATGTGAATGTGATGACTTTCAAAGAGAAAAGCAAGCACACTCGGAATAAAGTATTATTTTATTTTTTTTAAATGTTTTCGGTCTGTTTCCGGTATTTGTTTATGACGATGTGATGTGAGATGTGAGACTGGGTTGGAGAATTGCACAGGGGAAAATAACGTATCTATGCCACAATTTTAGATGCGGATTTTGTTAAACTAATACGTTTGCGCTGTGGACCAACACTATACATTGACGGGGAAGGGGGTAGCAATAAAGATAACACCATTAAACAGTTACACAACATAACAGAAATAATATCGATAGCAGCGTCCCTAGCAACCACCTTGGTAACAATGAAAACGTTCTATGGACGCAATTTCCTGAAGTAATCTTCGTAATAACTAGCAAACTAAAGATCATGTACATCCACTGCACACATAATCTGAAATAACAACTCATATTTGTCGCATCAAATCACATCAAAACGCATTTTAATGGCCAAACTAACTTTAAAATAGGCATTTTCCACCGAGAATAAAACGAAGTTCGGCCATGTTTTTTTTTTCTGCAGGGAGAAATTTGAAGATCACATGATAGACGCCAGCCATTGGAATCAGTTGGAGGTCAACCAATCACAGAGCTTGAGAACTAATGCGGCTTGTCAAACAGAGCACATGGTGTAGTCCTAAACGATAGCTGGGGATTCTGGGTAGTGTAGTGCCATCCTTTATTCCGAAAAAATATTTTTTTCTCCGAATCGAAGGGGAAAAATACAAAAGCATTGCACACAATTTAAACCAATCAATGTTGTGTAATTAACAAGGATAATCTGGTGTTTTTTAGTCGATGAGTAGTGCAGATATCACTGTAAAATCAATCGACAGTAAGGGGAATACTTACTTCCGGGTGTACAATTCTCCGTTATCCAATGAGAATGGACGCTCACATTGCCTTTAAGGGCAGCCGACACAAACGAATGCCGTGCTTCCATGAGCGTCAAATCCCGCCGCAGATGGGAATACATTGAAATCAGTTGAAAGCTATTTTCGTCCCTTTATGACGCTGAAGGAGCCTAGGAGCGTCACAACTGGACGCCACGGACACTGACCAAACGTCGCTCCTGGACGATTATGGAGTGAGAGTGTGTTGTGCAAACATGTCAGTGAGGGTGTGGGAATGCCTGAATAGAAACAAAAGCATCTCAAGTCATTTGTTTGGACGTTCCAGCTGTCAAACTTAAATATACTGATGTAAATATAGCAGGTTCACGAGCATAGCCACTGTTCCTTATTCTACTTGTGCTCAGTTTTTCTCCGTCTTTTCTTAAGTACTCTGTCATCTGAAGCATTTTGACAATAACAACTCAACTCCAGAACATCTTGATTATCATTTTCATCTCTAATAATGAAAAATGTTTGTGACTCGTGACTCCAAACTTGATAGAGCATTAATCACAGAAGTTGTGATGAATGCTTGTTTACATGGACGCATACAAGTTATAAAGTTGGCTTTTTTCACCAATAAAAGCAGTACCTTCAAATTGTTGTTAAAAGGAAGCTACTGTTCATTGTATTGGGTTTATTGAGCAGTCACTGTAATGTAATGTAATGACTTGGTACAGCAACTGTTGCTCCCTAGCAAGCTATCTAGCATCAATCCTGTGTAGGGCACAGTATCCATGTGCGATTTGAGACAACGCTACCTGGTTGAAATTCACGCAATGTGCAAGTGTTTACATTATTCAACAAGGCAGCGTTCAAAGGGAAGTATTTGAATTGAGACACAGCAAGGGACTCGCACCAACATGCATGAGTGGCCGGCGCAGGTGCAAAACAAATCACAAAGAAGTTCAGATTTTAACAAAGGGGGTGTTATCTAAATATTTGTTGCGGGCTAATGCACTTTAAACTTTTTTAATGAATTGCAACTGCATAACAAGTATAATTCATAAGTTTGTCTTTTCAGTGGAAGATGCAACTTCCATCATGGGATGATAACTATTTTCATCTCCTCACAGAGTTTTCATCATGTGTTGATGTTTGGATCTTACATCATATGTTTGCTTTGCAGCATGGATGATGTCCTTTACACCTCTGATTGGGAGGATCCCTCTGAGATGAGAGTTTGAGATCATCTGACATGAACACAAGAAGGTGTGAATCCTTAATGAGAGCAATAACTATGTGCTGATGTTTGTTGTGTAAAGTTCCTGAAAAATAAAATCCAGTCTAATGGGCTTCATTAGTCAGGTACAAAGGTGTGTGTGTGTGTGTGTGTGTGTGTGTGTGTGTGTGTGTGTGTGTGTGTGTGTGTGTGTGTGTGTGTGTGTGTGTGTGTGTGTGTGTGTGTGTGTGTGTGTGTGCGTGTGTGTGTGTGTGTGTGTGTTAATGTAAAAGCTAAAGGAATGGATAAACATATTGTAAGATGCACATATTTACCTTAATTTGTTAGGAATTCCTTGTCTCACCACACATTACATTACATTGCATTTAGCTGACGCTTTTATCCAAAGCGACTTACAATAAGTACATTCGACCAAGAAGATACAAACTTGAAGAAAACAGAATCATAAAGTACATCAGGTTTCATAGAGCCAAAACATTTCAAGTGCTACTCAACTGGCTTTAGATAAGCAAGTGTTTTGTTAGTAATTTTATTTTTCGAAGTGGAGTTGAAAGAGATGAGTTTTCAGTCTGCGCCGGAAGATGTGTAGGCTTTTTGCTGTCCTGATGTAAATGGGGAGCTCATTCGGGTCAGGGAGAGGGACATTGCCTTCAGGACTGGTGAGAGGGAGCTATACAGCACTGCCAGAGCCGACCTGAAGCGGGGGATCAAGCGTGCCAAGACGGACTACAAGGGGAAGATTGAAGACTGCTTCCAGAGCAACGACTCCAGGCAGGTGTGGCGGAGGGCAAGGGCGCCGGAAGCGGGGGGGGGGGGGGGGGGCAGGGGGCCATTGGCCCCCCCACTTTACAGCCCTGCGCAACAGCGGATGCCGCGGAACACTGTAGCTACACATCCCGTTTCAATAATTTCCCTCTACTCTAAAGTCGCATCTAAAAAGAACGCCATCTGATCTAGCTGTGTATATTTTGTTATTTTTGATTGTTATATTCAATCCCATTAGCTACACACATTTTTGAAGCTTGTAAAGGGAAGAACACAGCTCACCTCTCCCTCGCCACTCTGCTCTTCCACAGCGCCGCTTCCCCTCCCTCCGCTGACATTATGAATGTAAGGCACAGTAATCATAGATAACACGGCAGGGTCCGTTACAGTTTGTTTTCTTCTGATTTCAATTAAACAAAGTCTTGGCTTTCAGAATATTAAACTTGTTTCGGCAAATTCAGATGATAAATACAGCTTTGAAGCTTGTAACGGCATAATTACAAGCGGAGAACGGAGTAACTTGACGTCACAGCAAGCATAACAACAGCCGGTGTTTCTCGTGAGAGTTTTCCCCGGGAAACAAACGCAAAAATACACAAAAACACACACGTATTCACATAGGCGGCGCGTGAGGCTCAGGTGTGGGAAGGCTAAATCACTTTTTTTTACCTGACGCTGCCCGCCTCCGGCGTCTATAGAAAAGAGATCAACTCAGTGAAAACACCGCCTGCTGACCAATCAGAGCTCAGTGTGCGGAGTTTAAATCTATCAAGTCATATTACAGGATAAAGGAAATACAGTTTAAACTGCTGTATGCCGAGAAGACGCCTACGTGTCGCACTTATCATTCATATCACATTCAATCAGATCATCGATCATATAATATCAGAATATAGCCTATATTATCTCCTTATCTGAGTCAGCTGAGCCGTATCTGGCCGTGCAACACTCACAGTGTCACAGACTGTATGCAGAAGCATTATTTTAAGCAACACATTAGGTTGACGAAACAACTCAACTCAAATGTAATTAAAGTCAGATCCACTCGTGTCTTAGATGGGGCAGTGATCTCATAAAACTGTTACGCTTTCAAACATTCGGTAGTTTATTTATTTTTTAACCAGTTGTTCTGTATTCACCTTGCAGGTGGCTTGTATCCTGGATTATTATGTTTAAATCATGGATGTTTAAAGTTCATATTTGTCTAATATTAGTTTACTTTTCATTAATGAAGTATGACGCTGCGCTGTCAGTACATTTGTCCCTGTTTGTGATTGGTCAAATGTTGCTAACCCCACCCCTTTCACGTGAACGCCTCTCAGCTGGTGAGAGAAGCCCTGGCTTGATTTACCGAGTTGATATTAACCAGCGTCGAGATCTCGTTTGTTGGGTTTAGTTTAGATAACTCAAACATATCCAGGGTTTGAACTGGCTTCGTAGTACAGGGCACAGGTGGCTGCATAGCAGTGCTAATGTCAAAGACACAAACATTATACATTATATTTTTATTTTACCAGGATGCAGTGACACAAATATTTGGGAAGGCTTAGCCTTCCCTAGCCTACAGCACCCGCCGCCCCTGCGTATATACACACACACACACACACACACACACACACACACACACACACACACACACACACACACACACACACACACACACACACACACACACACACACACACACACACACACACACACACACACACACACACACACACACTCACACTCGCGAGCTTCCCCCAGACCAGTAATCCAAACAAAAATATCTTCCCTCCGTACTACTTTGATCATTTGCTCCGCTAATAATCAATCAGATCGATGGATTCCAGAGAAGAGGAAACTTTAAAGGCCTTTTTTCCCAAAATGATGACTCGGTGACAGTCATTATATAATGTGACATATTTTGCTTAATATTTGGAGAACAACAACAATCCTGATATCATTAGAAAGCTAGGAATCTCCTCTTTCCAACAGTGTATACAACTCAAAATGTGTCTTCGGGTTAATGCGACTGATTTTGATGGAGCAGCAGGTCACTTTGCATTAGGTAAAATACAGCAGGCAGACATAACAGGAAGAATATGCACATTTTAATCCAATCAAATAGGACATTGTCACACCATTCAAATGTATCCATGTACATTATAACCAATAACAAAGCTTAGATGTGTTTATTTGTTACATTGTTTACGTTATGTACGTTGTTCTGTGTGTGTCAGCCGTTAACCTAGATCAGGGGTGTCAAACTCAATTTCATCACGGGCCACATCAGCATTATGGTTGCACTCAGAGGGCCGGTTGTAACTTTAAGACTATATAAAAATGCATATATAAATATTTGATATATATAAAATAATGTATTATATTACATTATTGCCTCTGCATTGGAGTATTATCGGATAGGGTAATAACTTATAATTAACTACGTCTGAAATCAGAAGTCTAGGGCAAATAACTGCAAGTCTCTTCAGTGTGCATGTCACAACATTATTTAAAAAGAAAGATCAAAATCTGGGGGGGAAAAAAGTCACAAAAAAAAGGTGAATTTTGAAGAAAAAAAGTCAAATTCTAAGAAAAAAGTCAAATGAGAGATGCATTGTGGGACATGTAGTTTATGGGCAACGTGTTTCTGTAAATCGGCATGTAAACGTATAATAAACATATTATATTCTTTGCAAGCTCTTGTGGGGCCGCATGAAATGAAGTCACGGGCCGGATTTGGCCCCCGGGCCTTGAGTTTGACACCCCTGACCGAGATAGATAAACTTGCAAACATGTCAGAAGAACCAGCGCATAAGAAAACAAAATACAGTCAAACTAAGCTGAAATTCAACAACTTGAATGTCACATACCTGACATCTGCACCTCCGGAGCCTGGCCCTTTAACCACCAGCGCAGCCAGATGAACCCGAAGCAACCGCTCTGCGGCCACAGAGACTGTCAAAACCGCCGCCGCCGCCGGCATCGTTGAACCGAAACAGGCTAGTTCCGACTGCATGGAGGTTTGTTGTTGTGACATTGTGACGGGCAAATAAAAGCTTATTTGGGCAAAGAGAAAGGTACTTCAATGTAGAATGGTACAAAAACAGAGAGTGGTTAATTATTTCTGTGAAATATGCAGATTTTCTGCTGTCAAACGGCTTGTCATCTCCAAATGTGGAGATGACAGCTTTGTAAATACCGAGTTAATAACTGGAACTTTTCACAGAGCTTACTTCAGTCAAACACCAGTCAACATTCAGCTTGTCAAACAAGAGCGTAGCAGGAAAAAAGAAGAGATGGAATGAGCAACTGCTCTGTCATATGTGTGGCCTGGTCTGTATAGTTTAATTTACAGGAAAGGAGTGAGCAGAGGGTCGAGTTGTCCATTCTTGTTCTGTTTTCTCTGACTATCTTCCTCCTGAACACCCTCTCAGACTTTCATTTGCTCACGCTACTAAAGAGACACATTACCATGGAAACCAAACAATGGTGTAGCTTTATTGAAGTCCGAGTGGAAACAGTAACATTTGGTGCGTTATGTTAGAATGAAACAACTCAGATTTAGTCAGAAATCGGGAGAAATGCTGGATAAATATGACCCCTGAAGGAAAACGGGAGTCTCCCGCGAAAATCGGGAGGGTTGGAAAGTATCAGTGGCGGCTGGTGGAAAATATTTTTGGTGGGGCTATTGATAGAGTGAGTAAAACAATTTTTTTTGGGAGAAATGACCCCTTAAATTAGGACTTCTGGTGATGTAATGGAGCGTTTCCAGTGCAGCGTGGAGCTCGCTTTAATGCTGCGTTCAGACCGGACGCGATGCGAATATTCGCTTCACTCTAAACGCTCCTATCGCATCGCTCTAGTCGCTCGAGTTTCACCGCAGCTGCCAGCTGTGTTTACTCGCATCATTCAAACAAGACGCGCTGGCTCGGGAGCTACAACACCATGAACATATTTTACCGTGATTAAATTGTAATACACGTTTCTAAATGATGCCGACGTAACAACATACTGATACCGGTTAGTAAAAACCATGAATTAATGCTTTGACAAGTCTGCAGACAGACGGCAGGCGAAAAACCTTTTAGAATGCTTGTTTCCTGAATGGAGCTTGGCTAAGCTAACGCTATATATGCTCCGACCGTCCACACTCACAACAACGGCCTACAGACATAAATAAACCAGCGACTGTATTCGCCATGACACAGACAGTCTGTGGTTTGTACTTGTTTAACTTTTGTCTAGTTTCTGAACAGATCGTATCTGTCCCCGGCTGTTTGAAGAGCAAGCATGTGGAACAAAAGATAGCATTTACCTGTTTGCATCCAGCTAGCCATGTGAGAAGCCTTGTTGATACGTTTTGTCTTTTTCACGAGCTTGCTGTGATATATACAAATCGGGTTGGTCCGGTCCAAGGTCTTTAAGTATCAATTTATCTCCCAAACTTCTCCTTTCAAAAGGATTGAAGAGTGGCTCTTGGGCGGACCGAGGTTCCGGCGACTCCACCTGCACACCATTCTCATCCAAATACTGCGTCACCTTGGTCACTCACGAGTCTAAAAAACAACTCACGTCAACGCACGTAAGCAACGTGAGCGCCTACGTGACCAAAATATTTGACGGCGCTGATCGGCTGAAATTATGTTTCGGCGGCACAGTTTACTATTGAGACTTTTGCAACCTGCTGGTTGCTGCTGTTTCGCTCGGGGGCTCTGCCCCATAATGATAAACTAATGCCATGGGCAAGGCCAGGCAGGAAACAGGTGCAGATCTCCACCGCCGCTGCCAATCTCCACTGCTGATCTCCACTGCTGATCTCCACTGCCGCTGCTTCGAGTGCCTGGGGCCTGACCATGCGGTGGCCGGCCTGATCCAGTCCCCGGCCTGCAACGCCTGCCGTCTGATCTTGTGGCTCAGTCGCCGGCGCCTGGAGCACTTCTGGCGCAGTATGTCTCGCCGGAAGAGACATACTGTGGGAACTAGAGGTGGTGGAGATGGAGGAGCAGGATGTTGGTGTGCCCTTCATGTTCACCATGCCAGCGTGCCGGGTGTCCCCGTTCGTCGAGGAGGAAGACGACGACACCTTGTTGTCTGATGCTTCGGGGCCAGCCTCCAGGAGGGTCCAAAGCATAGGTCTGTGCGGCAGGACTTCCCGCCGGTGATGAATATGGCGGCGGGGCGTGCAGGCTTGCCGCTCCCCCCACCACTGCCACCGAGGCAGTTGAGCCGCCTCCGTCAGGGCTTCTACGGCCCGGCTCGGCCTTCGTTTCGCCCCCCTTGCCAGATATCTGGCAGTGTGTGGAGACAACGTGGCGACAGCCACTGAGAACGAAGGCTCCAGTGGCAACATGGGCGGAATTCTAAGGGTGCAGGGTCCCGGTTTGCCCCCCCTTGATGAGAGCCTGGCGGCCCATCTGCTTCCGCAGGCAGCCGGGTGGGCAGAGGGGAGGAAGCCTCTGCCGTGAAATCCTGGAATATCTAGATAAGATGTTCAGGCTCGGGACGCAGATGCCAACACGCCAATAATCTTGGCATGTTGGGTGTCTCACTGATCACCCCTCAGCAGGACTCACCCCTCAGCAGGACATCCCCGCCTCCCCGCCTCCAGACGGGAGCGATTATTCGGACTGCTGCCTGGGCCAGATGGTAGATGGGCCAGACGGTATGGCTACCGCAGCTAGACATGTGATGTCCCTGGCCACAGTGGCGTTGCGTCACGTGTGGCTGGGTCTGACCGCACTGTCCAAGAAAGACCGGGATGATCTCCTTGGGGCCCCCGTATCCACAGAAGGGCTCTTCGGGTCGATCACCTCGGTCACCCAGCGCTTCAGTCGCTTGGAGGAAGAGAGGGCGCAGCTCAGCCGCATGCTGCCACTGGCTCGTCCTCAGGCTCTTCCTCGGGGGGGAGAGCGCTCGGCGGTGGTAAGACAGAGAGAGAGGTGCCGGTATAGAGCCCCCGTGGCTCCCGTTGCTCCCTCTGCCTCCGCGGTTCGTCCCGGAGAACCGGCTCAATACTGGCACTCGCGGGGACGGGCTGACCGACCCCGACAGGCTCCGGCTCCGTCTCGGCTTCAGGGTGGGGTGCACCGTCCTAAAGAAGCTGAATGGCGGTGGGAGGAAGCGTCAGCTGCCAGAACTTTCTTGGGGCGAACAAACAGTCAATCTCATTGGCCTTCCCAATCTCTTGCCTTTATGTAGTTTCTGTTTCAAAATAACCCTGGAACAACCAGGCCCAAAAGGCTAAATGACCTAATCCATTGAATCAAGTTGGCTTCATTGACCCTTTGACCATAACTCTGAGGAGCCACTCCCACAATGTAACTTATCAGCATGGCCCACTTGGTTTCAAAACTTCAGAACAAATGTTAATCTTTTAAGATTCTTTACACTGTAAAACCACTCTTGGTGAGAAGGAAAAAGTGGGCACCATAATAAAATAAGATGATCTCAATGCCGGGAATTACGAAGAAAATAAGTTGCATGGAAGTGATGAAGACTGAGATGAAGATGACTGCAGAAAACAAAGTAGAGCTTCGGGATTTCAGTCTTAGATAGAGAGAAAGTAATAGTAGGGGCAGGACGGATGAGAAGAGATATATCAACATTGAGCTTTGCCAGAACACAGCAGCTTCTCAACACGTCTCTCTAAAGATGGAGACTTCCCAAATGGATGAACTCTGCTTTCCACAACTCTTCAACAACTCCTGCAGGAAGCCTACGCCAGCTCAGTCAGATGTCCTGCTCGCTTACATCCTGCAGTCCTTCATCGCTCTGATCACTGCAGCTCTCAACCTGCTGGTCATCATCTCTATCTCCCACTTCAGGCACAGACACACTTTCAGCTTAAGCTTGTATATGTTCATGATAGGAAAGTAACAGGATTTAGCGATGCATATATTCTTTTTAATGAATGTCTCAGATAATAGTTGTTCTGTTTTAAATGATAACATATTCAAACCTGACGTTTTGTGACAAAATAGTTAAAGTCGAAAATCAATAACCATTCAAATGCCTTTTTTTGTGTTTTACTGCTGTTTGTTGTTACAAGCTATTGTTGATAATCTTATTTATGATGATATTCTTCTTTTCCAGGCAGCTCCACACCCCCACTAACCTCCTCATCCTCTCCCTGGCTGTCTCAGACTTCCTTGTGGGCCTATTTTTGATGCCTGTTGAAATCCTTTTAACAGAGGCTTGCTGGTACTTGGGTGACCTGACGTGTGCTCTGTATTGTATTGTTAATTTTATCATTACCTCTTCTACGGTTGGAAACATGGTGCTCATATCCATTGATCGTTATGTTGCTATATGTGACCCTCTACATTACACCACCAGAGTAACTCTCAACAGAACAAAAATGTGCATCTGTCTTTGTTGGATTTGCTCTGTTATCTATAATTGTCTAATTTTAATGGACTTTCTGAGACAACCTGATTCACATAATTCTTGCCATGGAGAGTGTGTAGTTGTGAATGACAATATCACAGGAGCTGTTGACTTAGTTGTTACCTTCATTGCCCCCATTACTGTTATCATAGTTCTGTATATCAGAGTGTTTGTGGTGGCTGTGTCTCAGGCTCGAGCCGTGCGATCCCATGTTAGAGCTGTCACTATGCAACGTTCAGTTGGTGCAACTGCTAAGAAATCTGAGATGAAAGCAGCCAGGACTCTTGGTGTTGTTGTCCTTGTGTTTCTAATATGTTTTTTTCCATATTACGCTCCATCCCTGATAGGTGAGGATATTGAAAATAGTAGTTCAACCTCAACCATTGTAATATGGTTGCTGTATTTTAACTCCTGTCTGAACCCATTGATTTATGCCTTCTTATACCCCTGGTTTAGAAAATCTATCAAGCTCATTGTTACCCTTAAGATACTTCAGTCTTACTCGTGTGATTCTAAAATACTGTAATGATGGGTTGAGATATATTCTAAAAAACCTCTGTTAAGATGGACATATGTTTGCTATTGTTGCTGAGTCCGAATGCAATGTGTAATGGCTGAAGAAAGATTAGACATTATTTAATGTAGGAGTATAAGATATTAAATAATTTAATACAAAATAAAACTGGAAAATATTACATTGTGTGGAAAAAGTAGTAATGTTTGACCTGTGTGGACCTCAGTTTCACCAGTATTCTGGTAATGATATGTTCAATTGTTAATTTAGTAAACAATATGCAGTACAGACTGATTGAGTATGTCGTTGTATGTCAGTGTGCAACTTCAAATGAAAGACAGAGCTGTCGGGTGTGTGTGTGTGTGTGTGTGTGTGTGTGTGTGTGTGTGTGTGTGTGTGTGTGTGTGTGTGTGTGTGTGTGTGTGTGTGTGTGTGTGTGTGTGTGTGTGTGTGTGTGTGTGTGTGTGTGTGTGTGTGTGTGTGTGTGTGTGTGTGTGTGCAATAAAGAAGATCAACAAATATGTTGGGGCGCACTTCCACAACCTACTGAACATAATAAATATAATTAATTAGATTATTGGCAAAGTATTCAGCAGGCCTTTGTCATGGTCTGAGCTCCCATGAACGCAGTGAAATCATACATCTGTGGGGGTCGCTAATACATTACCAACTACCATTATTTTAATCACAAATAATGCATGTGTCAATGTAACGAGTATTATTTACGGTAACGAGGTAAATAGGCTAAAATAAAAACATTTTTTCCAAAATAACTACGAATCGTATTCTCTCTTGAATGACAATATGCCTGCACTTCACCTCCAAGGTGGGCAATACATTATTGCCTAATTTATGCCTGTGAGCGTGGTGCGCGACCCGAGATGATGTGTTATGTGGTGTGTGTATAGTTGAACCTTTTCATATTTAAATTTGTAGCAATTAGAGGGCTGCTGTGTGTGTGTGTGTGTGTGTGTGTGTGTGTGTGTGTGTGTGTGTGTGTGTGTGTGTGTGTGTGTGTGTGTGTGTGTGTGCGTGCGTGCGTGCGTGCGTGCGTGCGCGTGTGCGTGTCCCTTCCATAGATATATAAACACTAGATGGCTCATGGGAGATTTTCCAGCGTAGCTGACTGGCTGCCATCTTGCTACAGTCAACAGTTACTCTGATTCGCGTTATGGTAGCTGTTGTAAGGTGAGTGATCTGCACAAAAATACTCTTAACTCGCTGAAATCTTGACTGATTTACAAACGGTTTGGTTTATTATAAACATTATTAGCATGGCTATGATACAGGATGCTTGAACATGTTGAAATTGCAGCTTTTCTTTGTGTATGTGGTTGTATTTATTAGCTGGCTAATAACAAGAGGCTGTGAGTGAGACCTAGTATTACAAAGTTCACCCAGCAACTTTACACCAGTGGGAGAGGCAGAACTGCTCTTTCTTTTCAACATAACTTAAGTTACACATGATTTCTTCCAAGTGGTTTGGCTTGTTAAAAACATCTTGTATTATGATACAGGAATTTGCTGGCTTTGTGTTTACAGAAGTATCTGACTATGCCGGACTTTTGTGCAGCCTACGGATGCTCCAATCGCCGCTGTCTGCAAACAATAACCCGTGGGATCACCACATATGTTTATGTTTGCTCAGTCTAATAAACCCATAACATGGTTGTGAAAGAATACCAAAGCTGAGGCTGGACGATGATTGATTGTTGGTGTGCCATGTGTCACCGTGTGTCTTATTGGTTTTGCGTTATACTGTATTTTATTGTGTGCAGCTGGTCCTTATCTCCAAGACACATTTAAAACAAATAACCTTGAACCTTGAAGCCCACCTGCTCCTGCTTCCTACATTCCCTCCACACCACACCAAGTTGTTCTTCTTAATAATAATAATAATTAGGGCTGTCAGTCGATTAAAATATTTAATCGCGATTAATCGCATTATTGTCCATAGTTAATCGCGATTAATCGCAAATGAATCGCACATTTTTTATATGTTCTAAATGTACCTTAGAGGAATATTTTTCAAGTTTTTAATACTCTTATCAACATATGAGTGAACAAATATGCTTTATGCTAATGTTTATTATCATTTGAACAATGACAACTATTCTCATGAATATTAAACACAACAACCTGGAACCTCTCTCATACAATACAAATGGTGTGTGTGTGTGTGTGTGTGTGTGTGTGTGTGTGTGTGTGTGTGTGTGTGTGTGTGTGTGTGTGTGTGTGTGTGTGTGTGTGTGTGTGTGTGTGTGTGTGTGTGTGTGTGTGTGTGTGTGTGTGTGTGTGTGTGTGTGTGTGTGTGTGTGTGTGTGTGTGTGGTCGTTGGAGCTATGTGCAACTCAAGGCATATGCTCGAACGGGAGCTGCCTGGACGCTGCAATCATGTTGCTGCAATCATGAGTGTTCTGACTTCTCGTACAATGTCCCGCCGTCTGCTTCCTGCATCAAGTCAAGTGCTCGGCGCAGTTGTGTGGATAGGGCGCTCCTCTGTTTTCATTAAAACAGCTCCTTATATCCGTTAGCGCAGCTAGCTAGCACCAGATGCTAACAACAACAATAGCCGCGTTCACACTGCGGTACGGTAATGCACGTAAGGTCTCTCCCTCGCTCGCTCGGGCCACACAGACACACACCCTCCCGGTCCTCCCGATGGCCAGTCGGTGCCTGCCGGTGAGCGTGGAAGTGTGGTCTGCCACAAGCAGGCGGCAGGAGCGGGGCTGTCAGCAGCATCAGCTTGTAGATGGTATTTTAAACTCGATGTGCTCTGAAACTACGGGGCGGCCGAGGAAAAAAAAGACACATGCGTTAATCGCGTGAAAATAATTAGTGGCGTTAATTTTTTTTTGCGTTAACGCGTTATTAACGCGTTAACTTGACAGCCCTAATAATAATACATTTATGTTGGGGGGCCACCTTTCATAACACCCAAGGACACCTTACAGGGGCATAGGGGCAATATAGGGAACAATTTAAACAGTGGATTTTGTGATATATCAGCCGGGGTGAGACAAGACAAACCACAAATGGACTACAGAAGGACACATGGTACAGTTTATATTATTCTTGGTCTTTTTTCAATAACATATTTCAAAGGTTCTGGATTTGTTTACAAATCTAGAAACTAAATACAAAACTAGGATGATATGAAGATCTCATGTCAAAAATAATTGTGATAAATTAGACAGAACTGGCCTGTCTGTGAGCACATTTTATGTTGGTTTGGTTCTTCTGATAAAGGTATGAATATCTAAATAATATACCAACATATGCTATTGTCATTAGTTGTGTCCCTGTTCTTCAAGCTAAGGCATTGCTCAATTAACAACTCTTGGCTTACAGAGTGGTAACATGAGACCGATTTTTATATATAAAATATAAATGTATTTTAATTTTATAATTTATTTATAATTTATTTTAAATATTGACAATATAATAAAATAAATGGAAATATATACACCGGCAAATATTTAATATAAATACCTTGTGTGTGTGTATAGCTATTGCTTTATCTGATTAATGTTATTTTCATATGAAAGTCCATGATTATAAGTATGCAGTATCATAACTACATCTTTGATGTTTATAAAAAACCAAACCGTTTGAAAATCGGTTGAAAATTGAGCAAGCTATGGTTATTTAAATAGTAAACCATAATGTTATGAATGAGAGCACTGCCTGTAGCAAGATGGCGGCCAAGTGGCAACGTCGGTCTCCATTGGCCAGCAGCGCGTGTGAGCCATCTAGTGTTTATATATATCTATGGCAGCAACAGTCTGAATAGAAAAGAGGGAAACAAGCTGCTTCTGGATCCGCTCGACCTCAGAGCTCTGAATGAATACCGCGTATTAATCAGAGCTCTGAGTGAATGATACTTATTACCCTGTGTGACCAGTCTGCCCCGCGGGTACAATGGCCACAACACAAGTGTCCCCACGTTGTCTTTAATAGTTACTAACATTAGATATTTGAATGAGATATGGACCGCTAAACTAAAAGTCACCTGCTGAGTGTCACTTGCAACGACTGTGTTGTGTTTTTATGTCATGAACCTTTAACATTAAAACCAGTTTCTAAAGGTCCTGTGTTGTTCTCCAGATGTCTGCGCACGTGCCTGACTGTAAGACCGGACATGGCAACTTTTAATCACGAATGGTGCATATAAATGTTAACTTCATAAACGTTAGCACATAGCAATAAGCATCAAATGACAAGTATTTACGGATTTAAAGCTCCGGTGTGCTTCTGGTTTAGCGGCAACTTGTTACCATGCTAATATGCGCGAGCGTTACAAGACAACACGTTGGCCTTCATCTGTTGTCTCACAGTATAACGGAGTGTCTTGATAAGAGTGACAGCATGCTAATATGCGCGAGCGCTACAAGACAACACGTTGGCCTTCATCTGTTGTCTCACAGTATAACGGAGTGTCTTGATAAGAGTGACAGCATGCTAATATGCGCGAGCGTTACAAGACAACACGTTGGCCTTCATCTGTTGTCTCACAGTATAACGGAGTGTCTTGATAAGAGTGACAGCATGCTAATATGCGCGAGCGTTACAAGACAACACGTTGGCCTCCATCTGTTGTCTCACAGTATAACGGAGTGTCTTGATAAGAGTGACAGCAGAGGGTATCTTACCTTTTCAAAAGCCGCTCAGCTGTGATGCCTGTGATGAATTTACAGTTAAGACGCTCCTCGCTAAAAAACACGTCATCCAATCAGAGGAGACACAATCTAACTGAGACAACCAATGGGTGGGTCAGAGTTAAACGAGGGGGCGGGACTTATAACCGAGAGAAACACTAACGGAGCGTCCACACTACAGCTCCAAAAATAGCTTGGAGCTGGGCGTGTCTGGAGCTTGGGGATTTTATTCAAGCAACACGACCAACAACCAATCACATGAATCTCCCGCCCCCGACATACAAAGCAAAACCCCCCGGGGATTTTATGCGAGCAATATATATATAAACTCCCCAAACAGGCGAAAACCTACCAGTTTCCCCCACTGTCTCTGCCACCTCCCTCCATGCCTGGTTCCTCCGGTTTGTATCCCGGTAGGTGAAGAGGGTCTGGTCATACAAAACCGGGTGATTTGCTACGGCGATAGTTAGTTTCTCCTCCGACTTTTTTTGAAATATAGAAATGAACGGCGGGATATCTCTCCCAGCTTAGACGCGGTTTGATTGGCTACGGCTTCAGCTGTCAGATTTTGGGAAACGGGATTTGATTGGCTGGCGCTGGCTACTCCGGCGTCTCAGGCGACAGAAGTTGAACATTGTTCAACTTCTGTCGCCTGAGACGCCTGAGACGGACCGCTCTGCTACCCACAATTCAGTTCGGCGAAAAAGCGCGGCTACGTGACGTCACCCCATTGAAAGTGAATGGGCAGATTGGAGCAGATTGGAGCTTTCGACGCTGTCGACGCTGTAGTGTAGACGGGCCGTAAGTGAGAAACAGAAGGTCCCTCTGGGGATTATTATAAATCAATGTATTGAACATGTCAGAAACAAAACAAGCAACAATAATTATTATAAAAATAATAATTACATTATATATGTTTTGAAAATAAAAGATGAGGTCAAATGGACTACAGAAGGACACATGGTACAGTTTATATTATTCTTGGTCTTTTTTCAATAACATATTTCAAAGGTTCTGGATTTGTTTACAAATCTAGAAACTAAATACAAAACTAGGATGATATGAAGATCTCATGTCAAAAATAATTGTGATAAATTAGACAGAACTGGCCTGTCTGTGAGCACATTTTATGTTGGTTTGGTTCTTCTGATAAAGGTGTGAATATCTAAATAATATACCAACATATGCTATTGTCATTAGTTGTGTCCCTGTTCTTCAAGCTACGGCATTGCTAAATTAACAACTCTTGGCTTACAGAGTGGTAACATGAGACCGATTTTTATATATAAAATATAAATGTATTTTAATTTTATAATTTATTTATAATTTATTTTAAATATTAACAATATAATAAAATAAATGGAAATATATACACCGGCAAATATTTAATATAAATACTTTGTGTGTGTGTATAGCTATTGCTTTATCTCATTAATGTTATTTGCATATGAAAGTCCATGATTATAAGTATGCAGTATCATAACTACATCTTTGATGTTTATAAAAAACCAAACCGTTTGAAAATTGGTTGAAAATTGAGCAAGCTATGGTTATCTAAATAGTAAACCATAATGTTATGAATGAGAGCACTGCCTGTAGCAAGATGGCGGCCAAGTGGCAACGTCGGTCTCCATTGGCCAGCAGCGCGGGTGAGTCATCTAGTGTTTATATATATCTATGCTCCCCTCTACCATGCTCTCCTACAGCCGCCATTACATGATGTGCAAATTAGGCGATGACATCATTCAGCGACTTCTGGCGACTTTCCGGACAGCTAATAGCTACTTTCCTTACTATGGAGTTGGCAACACTGATCAGTTTCCCAGTTACACAGGAACGCGGGAAGTCAGTTAACTGTGGTGGGGGGGGGTTGATATGATTTTCAGGTTGATATGTAAAGCTCATTAGCTAGCCAACATGTATCTAGCAAATGTTTAGCAACATATTAGAAGTGAGGCTACTAGACTAACTTTAGGTCTACTGTAATAGCCTCACTTTTAAGAATTTGCAAAACATTAGCTAGCACTAGTGTTTTGCAGTTGCTAGCATCCTTATTGGGATTTTATGCTAGATAGACAGATATAATAAATTAAGCATTATTGTTAGTTAAGCATGTCAGCCTGCAGCCCCACTTCTGGTCTCTCTAACTCATTGCAGATGACTGCACTAAAGAAAAGGACACAGAGAGGAAACCAGTTGTAAGATGTTTAAAAGTTAATTAAACATAATATAGGCTATGCTTAAATGCCAAATATCGGTTATCGGTCTCCTTGATTACTAATAATCGGTATCGGTATCGGCCTTGAAAAAGCCATATCGGTCGATCCCTAAAACGGATCCTCTCTTTACCTCTCTATCTCTCCCTCTCCTGACAGCCGGTCTGTATCTCATGCAGCTCGCTAAACGGTGGGCGGAGTTTTAGGTGATCATGCAGAGATGCGTGTCTCGGTCAGACTCAGCAGCTGATTTGATCTCTGATCTCTCTCTCTCATCCGGTTATAATTCACTCGCGTTTATGTCCATATCAATCAGAACCAGCTCTCCTGATCGGCCTTTATAGAGAGCACCGATCAAACTATTAAGAGTGAATATCGGTCGATAATGATGAGCGGCAATCGATCGGAGCATCCCTAATTATTACCGGACATTTTGACCGGCAGGTTTTTAATCTACAGTTTTTCTATACATTTTACCAGCTAAAAAACAGTAATTACCGGCTGAACCCTGCATTGTATTATTGTATTTTGTATTTGGGATTGTTGGAAACGTTATTTCGATCTCTCTGTTTGTTCAAACACACAGAAAAATGGACATTAAAGTTGACTTTGACTTTTAACTGTAATTCCTAGCTCAGTATGAAGCATCCTAAAGGGAAGTCCTTCAAAGATTTGTATTAATTATGTCAACATTTATAGATTATAATACACAAAAGACTAGTAATGGTAACTGTTGCAAGTTATGCATTCCTTGCTGCATAAATTAAAGTACAAAGAAAAGTAAGGGGCGGCCAAAATACTCATATCGGGGTGTGTGTGTGTGTGTGTGTGTGTGTGTGTGTGTGTGTGTGTGTGTGTGTGTGTGTGTGTGTGTGTGTGTGTGTGTGTGTGTGTGTGTGTGTGTGTGTGTGTGTGTGTGTGTGTGTGTGTGTGTGTGTGTGTGTGTGATAGACCACCTAAGCGAGGAACAGCAGCACAGTTTGACACATGCAAGTGCCAGGATGTTATGTCATGGAAGTCATTGAGTCCAGCCTGGCAGAGTTACACAAAACAAAGTAAAAGCCAAAAAAAACGTCCTGAAACAAAGACACTATTATCCTGATCTACACCCATCCCCCATCTGGACTGATTGTGTGTAAACAATACAATAAATAAATAAAGTTTTAACAATAAAACAAGCTTTTTCAAGGACGTCATCTCAGGGCAGTAATCACTGACCACATGTTACCCCCAACACTCGGGGAAACTCCACGACTTCAAGCGGAGGATTTCCAAATAATTAAAGTTCACTGAGACTTTCACAACCAAACTTAACTTGCTAGCATTCCACTATAGTTCTTCAAATCTTTATTCTTATTTCAGCCAATAATTTGGCTCTCCATAACTTCAGCATACTTACAGAAACCATTCAAATATCAAACTATTTTATAAAATATGTTATGCTTTTCAAAATATTCAGCTTTTTTAACATGGAAGTCAATGGGAGGAACCTTCAAATCCTCTTGAATATACTTGTTCTTCAGATTGTTCACTTTTTGAGATATTTAACTTAGTTTGGAGCTTGGTAAAGAGGCTTTCTTCAGATTTTAACATGAGTGTGTATTGGGCAGCTCGTTAAGGCTTAAGAGGTTTCTCAATACTCAAATTTCCCCTCCTCGACTCCTAGGTTGCGTTCCGATAATCCAAAAATCAGCTCCTAAATTCTAACCCTATCTCCTATTCCTTGACCTCTGAGTGAAACGTCACGGGGTTAAGGGATAGTGGATAGGAGAATTCAAAAGGACTTAGGAGAAGAGACTGCGGTACTTTAGAGAATCCGAATGCACTTTCACTATCCGACGTGTTTATGATGCGCCAGCAGACGTCTTGAATGTGCGTCTGCTGCTGTGGGGGAACTATGGAAACTACAGTTTTCTATACAGCGGACTACAACATGGATGTTTAATAAGAACGAGGGACTGCTGTAAACTCATCTAGAGACTCTGCACCGTGCTCTGATGCTGCTGCTTTGCTTTATGAACGTGGACAACAGAGAAACATATTCTTCATGACCAAAGTTGGAATCGAAATAAAAAAGGAAAGTGAAACTTATGCTCGTCACCCTCTCCCTCCGGTCCACATTAATACCAATGATCCCAATACGTATGATTGTATGAACTAAAGATCTTAAAATCAATACAAATGTATTTATTATAAACGTTAGTCCTTAACACCTATCACTGTGTATATCACCATTCAAACATCTTTTAAAAGTTGAACAAACTCCACACAGCTCAGTAAAGACTGTGAAATGTTGACTTTATTTGATCATTTTAGTAAAAACTAACGTTCATATTTCTCTCTTTGATTATAATACTGATGAACGTTCAGAACAACAAAGCAACTTACCACCTACGTTTTAAAATGCTTAATAAGCACCGTAACTTTCATGATATCATTTCTCGGTCATAATCGGTTGTTTCCGTGAAAGGCCGACTGTTGAGTGACGGCAAATGCTGCGGCTGCAATGCATTGTGGGGCAGCATTTTCTCCTCTCCTTTCGGTTAGGGAGGTCCAGTGGTTCCTAAGCTAAAGGAGGTTATAAAGGAAGTTTGAAACCTCCTTTCCTTTCATTTGGAGAATTGGAACGGCACTTATCATGGCTGCCACTGAGGGACTTCCGGGTCATTTCACTTGGTTAGGAAGGTTCCTAAGCTAAATGGACTATTGGAACGCAACCCGATCCTCGACTCCCCTCTTCGAGACTTGGTGCCGCCCACAGGAGATGCGAGCGGAGGACTGAGGAGGGGAACCGAGGAGAGAGGAGTGGAAGCAGCAGGCGGTTAGAGAAATGAGAACTCCTCTCCTCTGAGCGGTCATTTTAAAGAGACGTCCATTAATGATGACAGGAGGCACAGCAGCCCTCTGTCTGACGGACAGATGTGTTCATGACCACTTATATATTTGCTTTTAATTCATTCACAGTGTGGTATAATGAGATAACAGGCTACAGATGCGGACATATACACACACATATATTTATATATACAATTTCAGAATCAAACAAGTATGAGAGCACTCTCATAATAACGTAACACAATCAGAGACTATCCCCCCCACCCCTCTCTCTGGTCGCTGAAATGGGGAATTGAAATTACGGGCCAAAAGTTGTACAAGTATTAAAAGTAAGCAGAGGACACCAAACCAACTGAGGCCCGTCTGTCCGCCGCATCTACGCACTGTACCACACACCCACCTACACACTGTACCACACACACCTACTGCTCCTAAAGCATAATCAGGCTACAGCCGTTGTGTATTTTAGTATGCGAAGCACTAAATGGTCTTAGAAAAATATCGACTCTTTGTTTGTAGATATCTACTAAAATACAGCATTCAATACAGAAAGTAATCTAGGCCTGTTATACTGAGTGATATATATTTTACACACTGCTCTGCTTTCTACACGGACCTCACTGCTGTTCTCACTGTAAACATCGCGTTGCGATGAAAGCAGTTACTAATATAATATCCAAGGGATGCATGCAGAGCTGTCATTGGCTGAGATAAGTCCGGCCGTGCGTCACGACTCCACCGTTCCCGGAAATGCATCCGTGGAGGAGCCGTGGAGGATGCATCAGTGTCTCCTCGGTTAGAGCTCGTCCAGAGAGCCTCCTCGATGCTCGGTCCTCGAAGTGCATTAGATGTCCTTCAACATGGCGCGCTGAAATTCATTTCCGGGTCACTACCGGAGGACCGAGGAGTCGAGGAGTCGAGGAGTCGAGGAGTCGAGGAGTCGAGGAGTCGAGGAGTCGAGGAGGGGAAATTTGAGTATTGAGAAACCTCTTTAGAGTGCTTTGATCTCAAAACAGAGTGGAGGACAGCTTGAAATTTACCCAACATTTTTTTTTAAACCTGCCATAATTCCCAAACCCTACACTCCTTGGACATCATTTTTTATGAAAAACGTAGGAAAACCTCTCCTAGGTTGAAAAAAGAAAAAAATATTAAACAAAATGCCTCTTGAGGGCATGAAGAGACAAACACTTGACAAAAAGTCCACCTAGCTCCCAACAGACTACCATGTTAAATGTTTCCGGAACTTTCTTCAGAACAGAGAGCAGTCAACTTTAGACAAACTGCTCCCATCTTCACATTTTCCACATAAAATGTGTAAAAATGTTCATTGGGGTTCCCTGATGCTCACGGTCTGCTTTTTTTTTGGATAGGAGCCATCGTTTTTGAACAGGTGGCAACATTGTCAGATATAATCCTCAATGCATTCTTAATGGAACTCAGTGCTGCAGCACCGGAGTTGGGTGTTGGTAATTTTAGTCGGTAACGGAGTAGTGTAACGCGCTACTTTTATAATTCAGTAATCACACTACAGTTACTAACATTGCCCCGACACGCGTTACTTCGTTACTTACTAAAATCAGTCATAATCACACTGACAGACAAGAGGGGTTTCCACTGCAGGTTTTTATATATGTAATCTGCGCGCGCGTCCACTTCTCCACGTGCAGTGCTGCATAAACATGGCTGATTCAGCGATAACTTTCGAGGTGTGCCCATTATTTTGAGTTCGTCCGAAGACAGGAATGTGACGGTGAGGTGCAAACTGTGTCCAGGCCAGAAGCTGTTATCCACTGCTGTAAACACCACGTCAAACCTCAACACACACCTGCAAAGAACACATGCTAAGGTGAAGCTAACGCACACGCTATTTGTTGTTTATATCACGTAGTCTTTTCTTCTTCTCTGTCTTCGGGTTGTTGCCTGTTTTGAATGACGAATACACACTACTGCCGCCTGCTGGTAAGGAGAGTTATTGCCACTCACGCATGCGCAGTTCGTACGTTCTCGGCGAGTAAAGCGACGAGTAAAGTAACGAAGTAGTGTAATATATATATATATATATTTTTTTAAAGTAATATGTAATATATTACATTTTTTTAGTAACGACCCCATCTCTGCTGGTTACCATGGTGTTGCTGGTCAGATTGAAACCTTTGATCTCTGGGCTCACACAGGCGTTATGATTATTTGTTATGATTAGGTGCTCAGTCCGCACAGAAACAAACACTGACAATTATTTTCTTTCTTTCAATTTCTATTATTTTCTGTCTGATGGAGACTTCATACTGACTTCAACACGTTCCACATATTTTATACATTATTGGTGATGTATGGTTTTAGTCGAAAAGTTTGCAGTCAAAATATTCTGCTGCTTTCCCAAGCCTTTTTACTTTCTTTTCTCTTCTTAATGCACATTCATTCACTATACTTACATTTATATTTAACTCCTTCAGCCTATTTTCAGCTGCAGAAACCATTCAACTATTATTATTCATTATTCAGCTATTTCAGGACATTGAGGCTATACATGTTGTTGTTTATACCTTTTTTAAACCTTTTCTTTTAACTATTAAGCTTCTTCACGATTTTTACTACTCTTCCAGTTTAACATTTCACTTTCAAGTTTTCAACAAAGTCATTGCAATGCATTTGAGCTGTAACAATTTGATTCAAATCATTTCACTTTTCTGCATTTCTCCGCTAAGTTCAGCAACACACTAAAGCTAAAAGCAGCTACCTTTCAGCTAATAACATATTCAGATTTTTCTGCATTTTCAGCTAAATTCAGCCACAAATGTTCACAGTTTACAGCATTCACACGCATTTCTGCAGGAATAGCATTTTCTAGTTATATTACATATTACATATCATTTAGCTGACACTTTTATCCAAAGTGACTTAAAATAAGTGCAAAAACCATAAAGAATCAAACTCCGAACAACAAGGAAAGTGCAGATATATAACTTAAAGCAAGATCATACCATAGTAATAATAATAATACATGTTATTTATACAGTGCTTTTCTTGGTGCTCAAAGTGCTGGTGAATCAGTTACAAGGCCTAAATTAACTCATCAAGTGCTTAGTTTTTTGTTTACCTTAACCCTTGTATGGTGTTCGGGTCTGTGGGTCCCACTTTCGTTATTTAGCTAAAGAAAAATGATATGATAAATTATTTTTTCAAACTCACACTCAATGGCCTCATTTTCTGTGAAGAGCATATATCAGAACCAAAATCATTTGCAAGGCCCTCTGAGCAGGGAATCTTTTGGCCGTCTTGATCAGTTGTGATAAGGACCCAATCTGGCGAAGCTTTATTTATTGTGTCCCGCCCATAGGTCCCGAACACCCTGTATGTAATGTAAATGTGTAGGGGGGGGGGTGATTGAAAATGTGTTCTGATATATGCTCTTCACAGAAAATGAGCCAAGGCCATTGAGTGTGAGTTTGAAAAAAATTATTTATCATATCATTTTTCTTTAGCTAAATGAGCACTTTGAATTGTCGCGTGCTGAAAGGTGCTATATAAATAAACTGGCCTTGCCTAAATAATGAAAACTGGTCCCACAGACAAGGGTTAAAGTGTTGTGACAGGTTTAGTAGTGAGATGAATGCAAATTTAGCATGTATTGAATAACTTTAAAGCTAAATAAACAGTGTTTTGGACACCTGTTGGCAACATAAATAAGCTTTGAAAAACAGTAAGATATTATTTTCTTTACTGTATGTTTATAAGTAAATATGTACTTTATTTATCCCAAATTGTGAAAATCGTTTTGTCTCAGCAGCAGAATCACACATGAGTAAAACAACAACAATAAAACGGTAAATAAACATATCAACAGTAGAAAGATATCTAGATTAGATTAGAATAAACAAGATAACATATACAGAATAAGTTAGAATACACACAAATACTACACAAAATATACAAACATATATACTAAACAAAACTATAAAGTAAATGTTGATATTAAGAATAAGACAGAGCTAAAAGGAAAGAACATATTTGCCATAAATTCAAAAGTGAATTGGTTAATCTGTTACACTTCACACATATGAGCTTTTAACAAAAAACATTCCCATACAACAGAACTTCGATGTCAATTATGTTTTGAGGGAAACCTTCTTTTATCTCGGATCATGTGTTTGATGTTTATATCCAAAGCTCGATATGTTTTCGGTTAATCAATTCCCATGCTAAAGCCATTCAGCTGACGCAGAAGCATAAACCCAGCTTCAACTGTCGGGGTTATAAAAGCTTCACTAAATGGATGTCGACTGTAAGGAAATATTTGTATGTATTCATGCAAACTGTGAAGGGCTGTTAAGGATTTTATTGCTGTGGGGGAGCTGGAACAAGACCCCGCTGTGGTCTCTGGAATGTGATGGGGGGATGTGTGGATGCTGCAGAGGCTGCAGAGGCTGCAGAAATAGGAGACAGTGAGGGTCAGAGGTGTTTGTTTGAGATGACTGGACCAGTTGTCCTTAAACTCCACCCCCTCCTGTATCATTTGGTATGAAAGCCTATCCGGCTTGCTGTTCTCTCTCTCTCTCCTCGCGTCGCTCGGACTGGAAGGTTGTGGCGGCCTGTGGGCAGGAGCCAGGAGTAGGCCAAACTCCTGACATTGCACATATAATACGATATGGTTGTGTATGGTAATGTATTTGATTGTATTGCATTGTATATTACCATTAAAGTGGATTATTGTTAAACGGTTACTTGTATGCTCTGGGTTTCCTTCATGTAAGATAACGGCTTGTGTAGGGACGCGAGGAGATTTAAGAAAGCGGACGAGTTGTCCACTAAATCTCCTAACAAATGGTGATCTCCGACGTTTCTGAATAAACATGAGCTGTGGAAGGATTCAGACGACCACACTGGGTCGGGAACAAGCACTTTTAGACGCCTCGGACAATAGCAGGGCCCTGTAGGATTGTCTGTAGGCGTTTCAGAGTGTTTTTGAAGTTTGAATGGAGTATACAATGCATATTTTTTACCATGTTAGGAAAGTTATATAAAACACGTGAACGTTGATCGCAAGGTATAGAGAGTCCTGCGTGACGAGAAATTAAAGCAGTTTAGCGTGGATCTCAGGTAGGTTAGTCCTGAAGTGGCGTGGGAGCGGTGCAGTTCGTGGGCTGTAGGTGTGAGTCCTACACGACGGAACCTGGATGATCGATATTTCAGATCGATCCGCCGTTTATAACTGGGGGTAAATAAGAGTCCAAGACCAAATAAGCGAAAGTGTCAGCGGACTGTTATCTGTTAAATCCTTGGGAGAGAGCGCTAACGTCACCTACATTGTGACGAGACCGGCTCCCGTTTCCCTTGTCTGTACAAATTAATTTGAAAGGCTGACGTAAACATAACGTTGATCGCAAGGTAGGCAGAGAGTCCTGCGTGACGACATATGTAGCACGTTATCAAGCTAGACAAACTGTACGGGGAATAAATCTGTGTGAGTTTTACCTGAATAACCTGTGTGAGCATTGTCTGTGGAAATCAGACATTCGATCAGAAGAGTGAAGCTCATTTGTGCTCTGCTGCTGCCATCTAGTGGCTGAAAAGGGGGGAAGCACGTTAATTGAGTCAGATAAATAAAAGCGAAGTCAATATAGTGCGTATATTTAAATAAATGAGCTGTCTGTAGGTTGTCATTGTTGATTAGTACAGACCTTGTTTTATGTTGGTAAATGTAATGGTACAAAAGCAAGCTATTCATCACAATTGTATTTTTAGGTTATGAATAAAACAGAAAGTAGTGGCCTAAGGGATAAGCAGAAAGGTTTTTGAACGCTTGTCAGTTATGACAGGGCGCTTAGGTTTGCAATGTGCGCCATCACGTTAAAACAGGATTGGTGGCATTTTCAGTTCATTGCTTGCTTCCACACGCCTTCCCCCTCCTTGTCTCTTTCACGACTATAGTTAATGCATTAGAACGATTGTCAACTTGCCGTGTTTCTAGGATTCGGACTCGCTGTTCCGGAACGGCCTTTCAAAATAAAAGCCAAAGGCCGCTGTTCGCCAGAGAGGCCTTCACAATAAAACAGTAATTAGCTTAACAATATATTTAACTTATATTGCGTCCTTAAAATATTGATTTTAATTCATTACAGATCTAACCTGCTTGCAACACAACTTAGATAAACAATTTCAAGTGGTTAAAGGGGGTTTCCTGTCTGGCTCATTTGATTGAGAACTGAAGTAAGGGAGTATAGTGTTTTATGAGTCATTCCTCATGGTTTCTGAAGATAAATCATCAGTTTGTCTGGACTTTGATATAGAGATAGGATCATGGTGGAGAAGGAAGACCTTTTTTGGTTTCAAATTAAAGAAGAGTTTAAGGATGAAGTAAGCAGGACTTCAACTGGTCAAAAGAGATTTTAAAGTTTAATATTCTTGGTTAGCAAACAAGACATCTGATTATTATGTCACACATGATAATCTTGCTATAGAAACTAGCTTAAAATATTGGAGAAAATATGTAGATGTTCTTTCGTAGTGTGTGGAATATGTGATGCTGGAAACATGTACGTTTTTCAATGTATAGGAGAAAATGGTTTCCTGAAAGAGTTATGTTGGGTAAATATGTAGCAATGGATGAAACAATTTTTAGAGTGAGTTTTTGTAATATCATTTGTAGACATCAATTAGGTTGTTTAGATGGCATTTAACAATTAAGACAGATAGTATGATTACAAAGAGTCAGAGTGGAAAGGGTTGGATTTATTTTACCTCAGTGTGCTAGATTTTTTATAGGTAATGCGTCCCGAGACCTGGACTCCCCCTCTGAGTTAGAAAAGGCTACGATCCCGACCCTCCAAGCAGACAAAAGACCTAACCCAACGGGAGACTCCTCCTTCTCCATCGAACAGACAGAGAACCAGAGCTGAAACAACAACAACAAGACTGCAGCCAGAACTATCTCCACCTGTGGCATCCAGAACCAAACAGCATGCTGACAGGCAGAGATCTACGCTCATCAGTCCCTCAGACGGGACCATGAAGTTCCAAGCTGAGCACAGGCGCAAAGTGTGGGACATGAGAGCAGAATCCGCCCTCCATAAAAACAGCAGGGAGACTGTAAAGGAGGAGATGAAATGTAAAGCAGTGCAAGAACATTGGCATGAGGGCGCATGCAGATGTAACTGGGCCAATGGCTGACAGCGGATGAAGTTACAGCTGATGGACTGAAGAGAACACAGAATCAGAGGAGTTGGCATGGTCGATTAGAAGTGAGGAGGCCGGGGTCACGGCTTGAGAAAACCAGAGGAGGAGAAAAGGAAAACGGGAATGAGTGAGTTTACACATAAACACACTTATTCACAAAACGCACATTTAAAGCATAAATACGTAAAGACAGAAAGATTTATTAAATTAAAAATAGCAGTAAACTATTAGAGTAAAATGAGAACACACTGAGGGTTAAAGGGGGCCACATGACAGAGTACAACCATATTCTTCAATCTTTTCATCAGGTTAACAAAATATTCTTTGACATTTTTATTCACGTGTGAATAAAGTAGTGGGATAGTTTTAGGAACCACTCTATAAGACAAATCTTTATCTGTATGGATAATGTTAAAGGGAGAGCTGGTGCCAAGCCAGATATCGTATTCCAATCTAAATAATTGATTTCACCATTGTAGCATAGTTATTACCATAGGAAATATGAAATGACTTCTGTTTTAAATCCTTGATAAAGGAGGGAGTAATGGTTGTATGTTCGGACATCCAGGGTTCCACACACTGCTAAAGAGTTTAACATTGATTTTTAGGTGGACCAGAATTGATGACATGTGGTTGTTATACCATTGTTATCGTGAACAAAACATAAATAAGGACATAGTATCTGCTTGAAGATGAATGGATTTCATATCCTAGAGGGGATTAGTAATTGTGAAGACTCCACAAGGTATCTACTAATGTATTGTAAAGAACTTGAATTGACTTGATAAATAAGTGAAGATAAGAAGATGTATGGACCATAAATTAGTCAAGTGGTAAATAAAAATAGCGGAAAAGAGGGGAACTATTAAAGGGAAGTGGAAAATCAGTCTAATACACACTGATAAAAAAAAAGGGGGGGGGGGGGGCATGAAGGAAGTATGCACTGGACTTTTTATTCGTGTGTGAATTTGGTAGTGTTTTAATTTGTTACAGTATTGATCAGTTCAAAGGGAGAGTTTTAGTAACAGCTCTATAAGATCAGATAAATATTTATTTATATAGGTCATGTTGAAGGGAAAGCTGGTTCTAAACAAAATATAGTATTTCAATTTGAGGTACTGGTTTCATGTTCAGACACCCAGAGTTCCACGCACTGTTAAAGAGGGTAACATTGTTCTTTAAGTGCACCAGAATTGAAGATAAATTGATAGAATGAGTTATGGAATAAATAGCAGATCTTTACAGATCCTAGTAATGTTTTGACACAAGATAGTGATGTACACATGTTTCTGAAATAGATCTATTAGTCATTTTAATACTAATTAGGTGTAAATGAATTGCAGTAATAGTAATAGTACAATAAGGAAGTGAAATTTTTTCTGCTAGACACTTTTCAGGGAATGTGGGAAACAGCAAGGAGGGGTTGGAGATATCTTGAACATTATAGTTGTAGTTGTGAATTAATAAATGATGGCGCTCCATATATACAGATTTGTATAGACGGAGGATGCTGGCCTGTGCTGGAACATCATAGTCTCTGCAGAGCACGACACATGGCCAAAAAGACTGAGACCAACTGACCGACAGGGTAACTTGGGAAGGCACTGTCAATGACTGACTCTGCGGTGAACCTGACCAAACCTGACTTTACAACCTGACAGTGTGAGTGTGAGTGTGTGTATGTCTGCACCTGATCAGTGCAACTGCATGATTTAAAACGATGACTAATCAAGCATGTTTTGGACTAACACATTATTTTTGGGTGATAATAATGTGTGAAATGAGAGGTTTCCTAACATTGCACAAAAGGGGAAACCGTATCTAATCTGCTTCATGATGTTTCACTCCCACAGGAGGTGGCGGTTTGAAGAATGTGAAACTCAAACTATGACATTTGGAATTCTGTTTCTTTTAGGACTGAATGATGGAGAGAAACACTCTCAAGTGTTTACTGGGGAAATGTTTGGTATTGTCTTATAATCCATTATGACCTGAAGGTTTTCTTCCATACAGGTTTTTGTTTACACATGAGAAAATGTGTAAAAAAGGGGGAGTGTAAACGTTACAATGTACATTTTTCATTTAGGGACTGAAAGGAACCTGCTGCCCCAACTCGATTGTTCAATCTGACCATTGATTGACAGTTTTAGAATTGACCTGCTCCATATTTGGGGATAACACACTGTTTGATGAATGTTGACATGTCTCTAATATTGATTGAGTTATAGCAGGTAACACAGATAGAGAATCAGTGGCCAAGGGGCTGCTGGGAGAGATGTAAGTCCAGAATGGAATACTGGAGAGGCTGACCGGTGAGTAATGTTTCAACAGACAACATCATGTAACTAGCCTGGTAAAGAAGTAAGAGCCATAGACTTTATTGTTTAGGTCATTATGGGGATATACATTTCATCTACATTTGTAATAGAAAGACATTTGATGACAGTTTGTTGGAATTTTGTATTCATTTTTTAGTAGGATAATATCTAAGAACTGACGGGTAGAAGCAGTATCACCAGGAAGCCATTCACTTTGTTAGTATTGTGATTTTGGTTGTTTTTGAATCCATAAGATTAGTGTGTTTCTTTACCAGAAACATTAGCAGTTCAAATCATATTTAGATTTTTAATGGGATCTCAGGGATTTCATTTAAATAAATACAGATGCTTGTCAGAAATTCAGAGCTATTGAAATATGTTATTTAGTTTACCTAAAGATGTTGGGGTTCTTATTTAGTGGGCACAGTCCAAGATTCTGAAGCAGCACAATTAATTTAGAAAACCTGTGCACACACGTCTGTTGTTTTAAGACACCCCACCAACAGGCTCCAAGTGGCCACGCACTGGTGGGTCAAACAGCCGAGGGCCCCAGAGCCCGGAGCGTAGGCTTGAGGGATTTGTATCAGATTTATCCACACAGGTTGTGGATGCCAAAAGGGGGACCCGAGACGCAGGAGGCTGACTGTCAACCCCAGGCTCTCCGGCCCCAACCGAGTGACCCAGAGGACATCCCATGCCGTCCGCCTACAAGGAAAGGGGGACAACTGGTACCACTGTGCGGAGCCAGTGTGCGGCGGGGGAAAACACCTGCGAGGACCCTAGACGACATCAGGACGGATCGGGCTCTCATCATGGAGGTCGACTCGGATGCTGTCATCAGCGGATTGGAGGAGAAGGACCTCGAGGACATCCATCCAGCAGTCGTCCCGGGAGGCATCATCATCGGACCGGAGAAGGAAGATCGGGAGGACATCTATTCAGCATCCACTCGGAAGCCGCCATCAGCAAGCCGGAGGAGAAGGAAGACATCTCTCTAGCAGGCAGCCCAGAAGCCGCCGTCAGCGGATCACAGGGGACTCCACTCTCCGCTGAAACAGGAGTGTGTGTTAAGTGCAACAAGACGGTGTATGGAGCCAGCCAGGCCTGCCAAGCTATGGGCAGCCTCTACCATGACAGCTGCTTCACCTGCAGCGCCTGTAGTCGAAGGCTGAGAGGGAAGGCGTTCTACTATGACGCAGGAAGGGTTTTCTGTGAAGAGGACTTTCTGTAGTCTGGGTTCCAGCAGTCTGCAGACAAGTGCAACGCAGGTGGACATCTAATCATGGACATGCAGGCCGGCAGGCCCTGGGGAAGTCTTACCGCCCCGGTTGCTTCCGCTGCGTCATCTGCAACGAGAGCCTGGACGGAGTGCCCTTCACTGTGGACACTGAGAATAAAAAGTATGGAGACTCAGCAGACAAGGATGCAGTTTTTTGCAAGTGCCTTGTGTAAATTGCACTCTCTTTTTTAAGAGTGCAAAAGAGGGAATTGTAAGGAAATATTTGTATGTATTCATGCAAACTGTGAAGGGCTGTTAAGGATTTTATTGCTGTGGGGGAGCTGGAACAAGACCCCGCTGTGGTCTCTGGAATGTGATGGGGGGATGTGTGGATGCTGCAGAGGCTGCAGAAATAGGAGACAGTGAGGGTCAGAGGTGTTTGTTTGAGATGACTGGACCAGTTGTCCTTAAACTCCACCCCCTCCTGTATCATTTGGTATGAAAGCCTATCCGGCTTGCTGTTCTCTCTCTCTCTCCTCGCGTCGCTCGGACTGGAAGGTTGTGGCGGCCTGTGGGCAGGAGCCAGGAGTAGGCCAAACTCCTGACATTGCACATATGATACGATATGGTTGTGTATGGTAATGTTATGTCACGTTTGTAGTTTTGTCTGTGTTGGTGTTTTTCTTGTCTTTGGGTTTCCTGTCTTATTGTGTTAAGTGTTCACCCCCGTTTCCTGCCTGTCTGCTTTCTGTCTGTTTCCCTCCCTGATTACCCGATTGTGTTCACCTGTTGTCCTTGTGTTTCTCCTCCCCTGCCCGGCTGTTTCTCGTTGTCATGATTACCCCTTCTTGTATTTAGTCTTGTCTCTGTCTGTGTTCAGTGTTGGGTCATTGTTTGTTGGTGACGGAGTTCACCGGAGAGTGTTCTGTTTGGTATTTATCTGTATCCTTGAAATAAAGGGTTTCTCAAGAGTTATCTGCATTTGGGTCCTGCTTCCTTCACTCATCCGTGACACTTGTTCCTGTAGAAGAACCCTAGGTATTTGTAACAGGTAACCACTTCAAGTTGTATTCCTTGCGTAGTTACAATATCCAAAGCAGTCTCCGGTGTATTTTTAGCTTTATAAAAGAGCATTACCTTGGTTTTATCCACATTTAAAAGAAGCTTTAGTTCAGAGAGCTGAGTCTGAATAATGTTAAAAACAGCCTGTAATTTAACACCAGCCTCCTGAATGTAGGGACCTGCACAGTTCATCACGGTATCGTCCGCATACAAATGTAAGGTTGCTCCTTCAACATTTTCACCTAAACTGTTGATGTAGATGGAGAATAAAAGTGGTCCTAAAACAGAACCTTGAGGAACACCATTATCAATGTTTAACCACTCAGAAGACAGCCCATCAAAATGAACACATTGGGACCTTTCAGAGAGGTAGTTTACAAACCACCCCACTGCATGGCTGGACATGCCTATACTGACCAGCCTCTGCTTCAAAATGTGATGATCGACGGTGTCAAAAGCTTTGGATAGGTCAACAATAGAGCTGCACAACTCTGCTTATTATCTAAAATACTCGCCACATCATTCACCACTTTCATTGTGGCAGTGATAGGTGTTGCTTTCTGAAGCCTGACTGATGTTTAGACAGGATGTCATTTGTACATAAAAACACCTTTACCTGTTCACTCACAAGGCGTTCAAGAACCTTAGCCAGAACTGACAACTTAGAGATTGGCCTATAGTTATTTAATAAGGTGGCCACCCCTCCTTTTAGCAAAGGCAGGACATACGCTGTCTTCCACAATTTTGGGATTTTGTTCGTGCTGAGGGAGAGGTTAAAAAGAGTAGTGAGAGGTGGAGCAATAAAATCTGCAGCTATCTTTAAAAAGAAAGGTTCTACGTTGTCCGGGCCATCTGACTTTTTAGGATCTAGCTTGGTTAAGACTTCACGAACAACATCAACAGTAAAAGGAGTAAAACTGAAAGGGTTTTCCAGACCACATTGTTCTGAGTCACAGACTGTGGTGTTCACAGAAGCAGAGAAACAGAATGAAACATAGAGCCACAGGACACAAAATGCTCATCAAAGCAATTGAGCATAGTAGCCCTGTCCGATATAGTGCCAGATGCTGTGGTAATGCACGGAGGTAGCTCATTACGGATATCGCCGGTGGATAACGATTTAATGGCTTTCCAAAATTTTCCAGGATTATTTAGATTCTTTGTGGTTACTGACAGATAGTACTTTGATTTAGCGCTTTTGATTTGCGATGTGAAGCTATTCCTTAGCTGCCTAAAACGCAGCCATTCTACCTCTGAGCCTGATTTCCTAGCCTTTGCCCAGTCCTTGTTTCTCTCATGAAGGAGACTGGACAGATTAGCAGAAAACCAAGGATTGTCTCGTCCCTTCACTCTAAATGTACGCAGGCGTGCATGTCTATCAATGATCTCCATAACACCAAGATAAAAATAAGACCATGCGGTTTCTACATCAGCACACAGATCGATTTTTCCCCAATCAAACCCAAACAGATCATGAACAAAACCCTGCTCCACAAAATGTTTTATGTCATGGGATGGGCACACAGGGGGGGAACACATCTAGAGTGTGTGTGTGCGTGGGTGTGTGTGGGTGTTTGTGTGTAAGTTGACTAAATCATCCAAAATTCAATGAAAGTGTTGATCAGCAATTGTATGTGTTCAAATGTCTGCTGTGAAGGATATCATGAAGCCTGAATGCAATCGAATGTAAAACAAAAAGGTTATGATTGATGAAAGTTGTACATCGGTCAGATTAGACCCGAAGACAAAAGGAGGGTTAAAGCAAGATCATACCATTTGACCAATATGCATCTCTCTGTCCAACATCATCTGTCCACATTTAACATCGGAAACTAATGTGTTCAATTATAACTACAAGAGTCAGATCCATTTCAATTCAGAGTCAACATTATGCTGGCTTTTCCTTCCATGTCATGCTGTGTTGCATTTATTACTCATGACAGAAACGATGTCATGATTTAATGCACGTTTATTGTCTTATAATCATGACACAGGCTTTTCCTCTGCATATCCATTCCTCCTTGCTCTATTTGTGCAACACATGGAAATGATGAGGAATCTCCTATTAAAGAGCAGCTGTAATGTACAGTATGTCACAATCACACACTTTCCATGTGCGGGTTTCAATGGGAGAGGCCGCTGAGAATTAAGAAGGAACTCGTCATTTCCTCCCAGATCTGGAACCAATTCAGGACAATTTGACCCAGCAGCCGTGTGTGTGTGTGTGTGTGTGTGTGTGTGTGTGTGTGTGTGTGTGTGTGTGTGTGTGTGTGTGTGTGTGTGTGTGTGTGTGTGTGTGTGTGTGTGTGTGTGTGTGTGTGTGTGTGTGTGTGTGTGTGTGTGTGTGTGTGTGTGTGTGTGTGTGTGTGTGTGTGTGTGTGTGTGGGTGTGTGTGTGTGTGTGTGTGTGTGTGTGTGTGTGTGTGTGTGTGTGTGTGTGTGTTCTCACATTAAAGAGGCCCTATTGTGCTTTTGGGGTTTCCTCTTTCCTGTATTGTGTTGTATTTGTTTGTGTGCATGTAAATGGGCTGCAAAGGCTCAAATCTCTGTGTTCCCTCCAGAGGAAGTTTCTCTATTGGTCTCCTATGTTTTACTGGAGGGGCTCAGTCTGTAGGTTCACGCCCCGATCGGTAGATGGAGTGAGCTGGTAGCTGGAGAGGTTCACCTCCAAGGCCACTGCCGACTGCCCTAACCTCGAAACTACTCCCTTGGCACCGGGTACCTGGCAGCCTCTCTGCTCTGCCACCTCTCCTATCTGCATGTGGTTATGTGTGGTTGTGTGTGTGCATGTATATCCTGTGTGTGTGTGTGTGTGTTTGTGTGCGTGCGTGCGTGCATGTGCGTATATCCTCTGTGTGTGTGCGTGGATATCCTCTGTGTGTGTGTGTGTGTGTGTGTGTCCTCTGTGTGTGTGTGCATGTATATCCTCTGTGTGTGTGTAAACACAACAGAGTGGGGAAATAAATGTCCCCGTCTTCTTCTTCTTCTTCTTCTTCTTCTTCTGGAACATTGTGACATCACTATGTAACACTTGCGTTTCTATTGGCTACCGCTCCAACACATTGTTTGTGATAGGCTAAAGGGCGGGACATCTCTAAGCGGTTGACCAATCACAACAGAGCCGGCCACCTAACCAATCAGAGCAGACTGGGCTGTGGTTTCAGACGGAGGGTGAAAGAGGGGTTGCAGCACAGGCAGTATGAGGGAAACAAAGAGCTGTTTGAACACTTGAAGTATATTTAGCTGATAATACCTGTTTAATCTGTAAAAGATATAAATTATTTTCCCCACATCTGTTTAAAACCAGAGATTATCCATCAGGCTCGTCTTCATTTACTAACCCCACATTCTAGGTTGATCTTTATTTGAATCTTAACTAAACATCTGTAAGGTTTTAAGGATGCTTCCTGCACGGTTGCAACATTATGGTGGTGATAAAATCTGTCCACATCCAGATGGTAAATTACTAAAAAACCTCTCTCTGTGGTAGTTTCCGCTCAGTAGGAGGCATTAAAACCTGATGACACACAGTGAATCAGAAGCAGAAAACAACACCAGGGTAAACGATAAGAATAAACTCTGACTTTAGAGAAACACACAAAACAGCCGAGGCACTGTAACGTCTAACATGGACAGTTTGGAAGAAGAGGTAGAAAACGGTCCCATCTTGATTTTATCAGGATTTAAAAAATGACATTGTGTTGTCTAAATCCACGCTGAGATAATTGATTTCTTTCAGACGTTGGATAACTTTGATGATATGTAAACTAATATTTATGTGTCCCTTTGGAATGTCAAAATGTCATTCCTTTCTCAATCCTGCCTGCTAGTGGCCGAAAATCAAAGTTAATGTTACTTAAAGGGGACCTATCATGCAAAATGCTCTGTGTCTTTTATACATAAATATGTGTGCCCGGTGTGTCGGGGAACTCACGCAGCGTCAGAAAATAAAACCCTCTCTCTTTTCCTCCGTACCCAAATCTTTTAAAAACGGGGGTACAACGAGAGGATACAGATTTGCTGCCGATATGACGTCAAATCGGCGGCGGACCCACAGAAAGTTGCTATCAGAAACAATGCCTGACGTGTTTTGGACATAATCCCGGTGTTGGTACCATATGTGTTCGGGGTCCGTCTCTTACCAGTGACGTAATGACGTCAATAAAATAAAATACTCAGGGGAGTTTCCTGAATTTTCATGCCCAAAGCCAAGCACTAGGCCCTGGGTAAATTAAGAGGCTGATCTGGGGCACTTTTGTCCACTTTCCCATGTGCTAGAAACTCAAGTCAGGCATCCCTGGAATCGTCTCAGAGATTAGATGATCAGTGGGGCCTTCTTTTTACTGAAACATGATGTTTCGATGTATATTTCCATTTAAAATGCTAACCGCTAGCCGCAAAGCTAGCATCGCAGCCACTGCTCCGTTTTCGGAGACTTTGCACACATTATTCACAAACATTTTCACACGCTAGGAGTATGGGAGTAGTAGTGTAAACATAATTATGTAAATAACCCAATTTGTGTTCTGTGAAATGGAAAAGGATTCTATGGAAACAACATCACGGAGAAAAAAGTAATATCTTCTACATATAATAATGGACAAAGTAAAGAATGAAGTGTAGGCTCTGTTTAAATGTTCGGAATTTGACCGTGTATGATGGTCCTCTTGAGTTGCCGTACAGCCAATGGCGTACAGCCATTGCTCCGTTTTCATGTTTTTTTAACATGTTTTTCACAAACATTTGCAAACGCTAGGAGTATAGGAATACTTCAATTCGGTTCGTCATGATCTGTAGATGTGATTTGTCCCCGAGAACCCCTGGGTAAATTACCGTACAGCCAATCACAATGCGTACAATGCGTGACGTCATTGGTAAGAGACGGCCCCCGAACACATCTGGTACCCCGAACACATCTGGTACCCGAACACATCTGGTACCGACACCGTCTTTATTTACATTAGCAAGCCTCGCTAACACTCAGAGCTAACCTGTACTGGAGAGCACATGTGTTTTTAAAAGCAGGAAATAAAAAAAGGAACTCACCTTGTGATAAACCTGCAAGAGAAAAAGCATTTGAGCTCCATACTGTTTCAGAAATAATCCTTGATGTGGTTTAGAACAGGATGGCGTTTTATTACAGCAGAATTTAACTTTATCTCCGGTAGAATTCTGATCAGGCATTAGCTCCGGCTCCTCTTTGTTTCTGTTTCAAGCTAAGGACCCAAAATCTGTGTTTCTCTAACAGGGCTGCAAAAGAGGGGTTTGAGCAGTTTGAGGCATGGCTACAACGGGGGAACTGTTTGGTATTTGAAGCAAAAAACTTCACAGACATGTTTTGTATAGGTATGGCCCTACAATATATGTTTCATATATAGCATAATAGGTCCACTTTAAAATGAGAGAATAAAATCTAATAATGCCATATATATATATCATAATATATCACATGTATTGGGGCCTTATAGATACTGATAATACTTTTACTAAAGTGAGATTAGGACATGTCAGTGGTGATGTCAGTAGTGTCAGTGGTGGGGGGGTTTGTTTTTGTTTGTTTTGAAATAATCGTAATCGAGTGGGGATGTAATATTATTTAATGACCACAATTTTTCATCAACTTTGTTAAGATAAGATAAGAAATACTTTATTGAACCCAATTTGGGAAATGTATGTAGCAGCATAAAAACACAAGGCATTGTACATTACAAATTAAAAGACTAAAATAAACAAGAAAGTAGAAAATATACATGTTGAATTAAAAATGTACAGTAACAAAATATAAAGCAAGTTAAAATTATCATTTTTCGGTGTTATCTAATTTAATTATTTTTGAGCAAGTGAATGCCAATGTCATGTTGAATGTCTGGAATGTCAGTACTACTCAGTCAGTAAAAACAAAAACTACCTTTATTTGTTATAGAGTACTTTCCTCCTGATGGAGTGGTCATTTTACTTTAGTGGAGTATCTGAGTTCTTCCTCCCCCTCCCTGGTTTATTGTAAGTGACCAATGGTTGTCGGTAACCTGCAGTGTGTGTGTGTGTGTGTGTGTGTGTGTGTGTGTGTGTGTGTGTGTGTGTGTGTGTGTGTGTGTGTGTGTGTGTGTGTGTGTGTGTGTGTGTGTGTGTGTGTGTGTGTGTGTGTGTGTGTGTGTGTGTGTGTGTGTGTGTGTGTGTGTGTGTGTGTGTGTGTGTGTGTGTGTGTGTGTGTGTGTGTGTGTGTGTGTGTGTGTGTGTGTGTGTGTGTGTGTGTGTGTGTGTGTGTGTGTGTGTGTGTGTGTGTGTGTGTGTGGTGTGTGTGTGTGTGTGTGTGTGTGTGTGTGTGTGTGTGTGTGTGTGTGTGTGTGTGTGTGTGTGTGTGTGTGTGTGTGTGTGTGTGTGTGTGTGTGTGTGTGTGTGTGTGTGTGTGTGTGTGTGTGTGTGTGTGTGTGTGTGTGTGTGTGTGTGTGTGTGTGTGTGTGTGTGTGTGTGTGTGTGTGTGTGTGTGTGTGTGTGGCAGCAGCAGTATAAAGGCAGCAGCCGAGAGGCAGAGCTCGGACACATCTGGAGGAACAGCCGCTCTCAGACAGGATGAACTGCTTCTCTCTGCTCTGCTCGCTGGGCTTTCTGCTCAAAGAGGCGCAGGCATGGGGCTTCAAGAACGGAATATTTCATAACTCCATCTGGCTGGGTAAATCTCTTTTATTTAACTTGTTGTAATTGTACATTTAGATAGAAAGAACAAGTTGGTTACGCTGTTTCACTTTGTTATGAATCACTCAGATCTTGTACTAAAGTAAAAGTAGAAGTACCCGAGTGTAGGAATACTCTGTCAGTCCTGCATTCATAAGGTTACTCGAGTAAAGGTAGAAAAGTATTATCATCAAAATATAGTTGAAGTAGCGACAGTAAAAGTAGTCACTGTGCAGATTGGTCCATTTCAGAATAATATATATGATATGTTTTATAATTATTGATCATTAAAGTGTTCTCAAAGCTGGTAAAGGAATTATTATTATTTTAGTAATCAGTATAGTAGCCTAATAATTGTGATGAAGGTAAAACCCAAATGAACAAATAACGACCAATTATATAATAAGTGCCATAACTCGAGTGGATTACTAGGCGATTGCCTTCTTGTTATGCATCAAAATCTGTTTAATCTGTAGTTTATTTAAATCTTCATTCTTCAATTTCAACTTTATTAGCCAGTGTTGCTTTCATCACGTTTTTGTATCCATATTTTAGATTAAGCCAGCTTTTGTTTTAATGCAAAGTGACATATTTCATATCCTTCACATGTAATCTTCTACACTCGGCCTACTTAACATGGGATTGTTTTCAGTCAGTTTTTGCAAGCACAGCAATAAATCCCTCACATAAAGGCACATTGTGTGGACTAACAAGGAATAATAATGAAGGCAACACAGCAGCTCTGCCAAACGGCATGTTTATGGGCTGCAGGAGCCCAGTAAACACGGGGAGTGACTTCATCTCAGGACTTTCCAAATGTAAACACATCTGAGTGAAAAGATAGCTCAACACATTTCAACTCTACGACTAATGTCTTTACCTTTTTACAGTAAGCTTTAAAGGAGTGTTTCCTCGTGTGCATTACTCTCCAAACACCTGTAACTCGTTTTTTAGAAACCCCAAATGGTTTTCTTTATGTGGGGAAGGGTGTTTCATATTGGCTCAACAAAGCTGAATCACAAGCACAGCGTTTCTCTCATGTCTACAACATGTTTTTTGGGGGAGGTTCTCCATGTTGTCTAAAGAGTATGGTCACTGTAACACACCGAAAGGGTTTAGAGCAGGGGTCTCAAACCAAAGGCCCGGGGGCCAAATGCGGCCCGCGACTTCATTTTATGTGGCCCCGCAAGAGCTTGCAAAGAATATAATAAGTTTATTATACCGGTTACATGCCACTTTACAGAAGCAGGTTGCCCATAAACTACATGTCCCACAATGCATCTCGTTTTGTGACATGCGCACTGAAGAGACTTGCAATTATTTGCCCTGGACTTCTGCTTTCAGACGTAGTTAATTACTAAGTTATTATACTATCCGATAGTTTTATATATTACAGTTACAGTACAAGCTGGCTTTAAGGAATACTTCAGCCACAAAATGATCATCCTTATATCAATTTCTTACCACGTGTTGCCTTGAATTCCCAATGTATTCTTAGATTCTTCCACAGTCATCTACAAATGTTGTCATAATTCCTTTATCCGTCCCACAGAGGGAAAATGTATTTGCACGAAAATTTCACATTTGAAATAAATAAATACATTTAAATGTTCCGCACTCTCGCGGGAATATCTCCGCAATGGAGCGAGATTAAGTTTCACTTTTGATTGCATGATATAGCCCAGCACAACACCTTCATCACACATGTGGCCACTTGTTTGTACCATTTTCAGGCGATTTGTAAAAAACGATGTGTTTTTGGATATTTGTGGAGTTAGGTGGTCCACGAGTATTTTGTTATTGGTTAAGTGGTCCTTGGTATGAAAAAGTTTGAGAAACACTGGACTAGACCGATTAAGACAAAATAAATCAGTATGGTAGTGCCAAGCAAAACAATCTAATAAGTAAACATTCAAGGTAGGAGAAAGATTAGTATCATGAAGTGAGGAATTATAATAATCCAATTCAGAGGCAATAATGTAATATAATACATTATTTTATATTTATATATTTATATCGTTACAACCGGCCCTTTGAGTGCAACCTTTATGCGAATGTGGCCCGTGATGAAATTGAGTTTGACACCCCTGGGTTAGAGGCGGTGTTTCCTGGAGCAGAGAGAACAAGAGTTTAATTAGTGGACAAAACATTCATCAAACAGGTTAACCAGATCAAAACCTCCACTTGAGACTCACTCCTGAGAGCTGTGTGCGCAGTGCTGCCGTCATGCATGAGTGCAACTGGAACAGGATCAGAGCTCCCACTGATACGACCCCAGAGCAAATTACAGATTGAGTGGTGGACTTTCAAAGCGTAGAACAATCTCACACAGGAAGCCTCTCTTTAATGTTTGACTGTATTTATGTTGAGAAGGAGGAGTATTTCCAAACACATAAAGAAACACTTCATCCTTTCATCCAACACATCTGGAGGAAGGGAATGAAAACTGTAATCTGACAAATAACTAAAGCTGTCAGACAAATGTAGTGGAAAAGAGGAACACGATTTACTTCTAAGATGTAGGAGAAACATAAAGTTGTATATAATGGAAATACTCAAATAAAGAAAATGTGTACAAATGGAGCCCTTTGTATTCAGTTTGAGGGTTTCCCTTTCCTGTAGTGTGTTTTATTGGTTTGTGTGTGAATGGTCTGCAAAGGTTAAAACCCCTGTGAAACACCTCCACTGGACTCCTTTGTTTACTTCAGAAATGTAGTGACATCACTATGTAACACTCGCCAGCTAATCAGAGCAGGCTGGGCTCTGGTTTCAGACAGAGGGTGAAAAGAGGTGCTGCAGCACAGGCAGGATGAGAGAAATAAAGAGCTTTTTGAACATTAAAACATGGAGACATTTAGAGACACTACATACTGATATACACCTGAACATCAGCAGGAGAGGACTCTTTAAAGTAGAGACACTACATACTGATATACACCTGAACATCAGCAGGAGAGGACTCTTTAAAGTAGAGACACTACAAACTGATATACACCTGCACATCAGCAGGAGAGGACTCTTTAAAGTAGAGACACTACATCCTGATATACACCTGAACATCAGCAGGAGAGGACTCTTTAAAGTAGAGACACTACATACTGATATACACCTGAACATCAGCAGGAGAGGACTCTTTAAAGTAGAGACACTACATACTGATATACACCTGCACATCAGCAGGAGAGGACTCTTTAAAGTAGAGACACTACATACTATTATACACCTGAACATCAGCAGGAGAGGACTCTTTAAAGTAGAGACACTGCATACTGATATACACCTGAACATCAGCAGGAGAGGACTCTTTAAAGTAGAGACACTGCATACTGATATACACCTGAACATCAGCAGGAGAGGAGTCTTTAAAGTAGAGACACTACATACTGATATACACCTGAACATCAGCAGGAGAGGACTCTTTAAAGTAGAGACACTACATACTGATATACACCTGGACATCAGCAGGAGAGGACTCTTTAAAGTAGAGACACTACATACTATTATACACCTGAACATCAGCAGGAGAGGACTCTTTAAAGTAGAGACACTACATACTGATATACACCTGAACATCAGCAGGAGAGGACTCTTTAAAGTAGAGACACTACATACTGATATACACCTGAACATCAGCAGGAGAGGACTCTTTAAAGTAGAGACACTACATACTGATATACACCTGAACATCAGCAGGAGAGGACTCTTTAAAGTAGAGACACTACATACTGATATACACCTGAACATCAGCAGGAGAGGACTCTTTAAAGTAGAGACACTACATACTGATATACACCTGAACATCAGCAGGAGAGGACTCTTTAAAGTAGAGACACTACATACTGATATACACCTGACCATCAGCAGGAGAGGACTCTTTAAAGTAGAGACACTACATACTATTATACACCTGAACATCAGCAGGAGAGGACTCTTTAAAGTAGAGACACTACATACTGATATGAACCTGGATTAGCATAAAAGGTCCCCTTTAAGTACGTAAGTAGTTACTTTTCCCCTCTGCAGATCACTGTGGTGTCTGCAAACAGTCCTTCCTCAGATGGAGGTAACAACTTCTCTCTCTCTCTCTCTCTCTCTCTCTCTCTCTCTCTCTCTCTCTCTCTCTCTCTCTCTCTCTCCCTCTCTAACAGAACAAGCAGCTGGAGTTTACCACCGGGAATCACGCAAAGGGAGATACCAGCTGACGTATAAAGAAGCCAAGGCCGTCTGCAAATACGAGGGGGGGAAGCTGGCCACTCACGAACAACTGGAGGCTGCTCGTCAAATAGGTCTGCAGAAACTCACGTACACACACCAAACACACACCCTGACACACACCAAACACACACCCTGACACACACCCTGTTAAAGGAGATACTATAGGGGAATGAATGCATCATAATGCATCACTTGAGGGAGACTCATACCGCACCCACCCAATGAAAGCAGGGAGGTTTACCTTTGCTTTCTCCCATGAAACACTTAAAGCACCATGTATAATGTAACAGTAGAGAAACAAGGCTGCAATGCTTTCAGACTTCACATGTTCACAGGACAAAGGTCGAGGAGGAAACACTTCTTCCCACGAGTGCTTTGCTGTTTCATGAGCAGGTTTTAAGCGGCCTCAGGGAGCATTGTTAAAGTCCGTTAACACCTTCTTGGGTGGGTAACATCACCATTTGTTCTTGAGATGGAGTCCAGCCACTCGATCCTGTCCCCTTTCAGCGCTTGAGACCCGTTTTCCCACAGCGGTAGGAGGTCTCTGCTTTATCTGGGGAGTGTAACTGAGTGTAACTGTGAGGCCCCCACAACAAAATAACAAACAGAGAGTCCAGGTTTCTACCTTTGAGGCTGAGTTTCCGTGCTTGGCTGGCAGAACACAGTGGTTTATTATCAGTGGTTGCATGAAGCAGATATATTTTATTTTTCAGGTTTCCATGTGTGTGCAGCCGGATGGTTCGACAGAGGGCATGTTGGGTACCCCATCGTTAAACCGGGCGCTAACTGTGGCTTTGGGAAGATCGGTGTTGTGGACTACGGAGTGAGAAGAAACAAGAGTGAGAGATGGGATGTGTACTGCTACAATCCAGACTGTGAGTACATGTTTTTATATATTGCAGTACAAGCTGGCTTTAAGGAATATTTCAGCCACAAAATGATGATCCTTATATCAATTTCTTACCACGTGTTGCCTTCTTAGATTCTTCCACAGTCATCTACAAATGTTGTCATAATTCCTTTATCCGTCCCACAGAGGGAAAATGTATTTGCACGAAAATTTCACATTTGAAATAAATCAATTTAAGTTTTCCGCACTCTCGCGGGAATATCTCCGCAATGGAGCGAGCTTAAGTTTCACTTTTGATTGCATGATATAGCCCAGCACAACACCTTCATCACACATGTGGCCACTTGTTTGTACCATTTTCAGGCGATTTGTAAAAAACGATGTGTTTTTGGATATTTGTGGAGTTAGGTGGTCCGCGAGTATTTTTGTATTGGTTAAGTGGTCCTTGGTATGAAACAGTTTGAGAAACACTGGACTAGACCGATTAAGACAAAATAAATCAGTATGGTAGTGCCAAGCAAAACAATCTAATAAGTAAACATTCAAGGTAGGAGAAAGATTAGTATCATGAAGTGAGGAAAGGAGCAGCATTTAACAACGGCAAAACTATTCAAAACCATTCATTTAAAAAGTAAAACCGAAGTCCAAGTCTCAGTTTTCCGGTTGGATGCTCACTACTTCCCAAATACATGCATTTTCTCTAAAACCTCATTACTCAACTTCACTTCTGCATAGATAGTGCCGACACAATGGGAGTTATATTAATATATTATATTAAGTGTGTTGAAAATATATTGCTTTAAATTGGATAAAAGGTAAATTTATGACAAATCCAACAGTGACGCATGCACAACGGTTATATGTCGTCATTCAGATGTGGAAGTGATACTGGTAAGTAAAATATCTTGCAATGGGATCACACATGCTAAATTCTTCACCACTTCCTATAGTCCCCAACAGCGGTCCGACTAAGAGCACTGAAAGTCATCCTTTGTTCGGATAACACCCTTCTTTGAACCTGATTTCTATCTGAACTACACCTCTGTAAAGTGTAGTGACTGCATCCTGCACCGCTGTAATGCAACGGAAGTGACAGACAGAAAAATATAAACTCTTAACAAAGCACTTAAAACCTCCTCTGTGGGGATTCCCGTTACAGTAAATGTCTCTAGGACAACGTTTTGCCATGGTGACACACACGCACGCACACGCACGCACACACACACACACACACACACACACACACACACACACACGCACATGCACACGCACACGCACACACACACACACACACACACACACACAAACTAAACCAGCGTCACGGCTAGTCAATATAGCTTAATATGGTTTAAAGACACTGTGTTTTGAAGCGTAGGCGATGACTGGGGCTGTGGTTCGGAGCAGTCGTCCTGTCTGAGGCTCTGCAGACTCACTGCACTTAAAACCACAATCTGTGTCGCACCCTGTGAGTTATCAAGAGGAGACCAGGAATAAACCTGCAGGACGTGAGGATAAGATGGAGAGACTGAGGAAGTGATAACTAACACAGGCTGCACAGCGACTGGTTTGACTTGAATGATTCATTTTAACTTGAATGTCAATGGGATTTCCCAATCTGCCTGATTCATTTGGAGCCGAAGTACGTTTACTCTTTTGTCCTTTCCACATCTGAAAAGCATTTCAAAGTAATATTTTGGAAATTAACCCCCAAATGAAAAGCAGCTCAACCTTTTCTAGCCACTGTGCCTTGAGTGAGTCAAAACAAATATGTTAAGTTTTATCGTCTATTGAAAGGAGATGGAAAAGTTGTGTGGCTGGACACTCTTCATATTTATTATATTTAGTCTTGAAGAATTATTATTTTCAATTATATCAAGACAATTAAAACAGAATAATTACAAAAACATTATGCACAAGAACTACAATTACAACAGATTAAGTACACATACAATACATAACAATATGTTTTATACAGTGGGGTGAAATTAAAGGATAACTATGAACAAAAAAGCTAATTAAACTAAATCAAAATAACTAAAACCTTGATGGGTGTGTATTATTGAAGGCGACGGGCATTATGATCTATTGTTAATATAAAAAAACATGAATTATAACAGCTTTAAACTTGGTTATAAAATAACTGTTGTCCATATGTTTCTTAACCCTTGTGTTGTGTTCAAAAGCTGTTACCGTTCGTGGTGTCCGCGGGTCAATTTTGACCCAGGGTCGGCGTCATGGGGGTCATTCGCGGGCCATGAGTCACTGTGCCCCCCCAAAGCAGGGTGGGCAAGCCTTGCCACTTTGTCGTTTTTTTCTTTTTAATCATATAAGTGAAAACTTACCTGTTAAGGAGGAACATTATGAAGAAATGTATTTATTTTCAATGAGAACTGAGGATGGGAGCTCCAAGTTGCCGACACAACGAGGACATTTCGTTAGATCTGAGATGGACATTTCTCTGACGTGTGTTTCTCTCTGGGCTACAACACATTGGGTAGATGAATTGCCAGGGTCAGAAGACCCCGGTTTGGGTGGGATGTTATATTGTTTTCTTTTTGTGTTTTGCGTTTGTGTTACATTAGTTGTAATGTTAAATAATAAAAGGAGTGACAATCCCTTTTGTGTATGGGGCCAAAATATATTAAATATAATCCCGCAGATATGCAGCAGCCACCATGCAAAACATGACAATCTATTCTTGGAATATCAAAGGCTTGGGAAACCCCGTAAAAAGGAATAAAGTATTATCTCTTCTTAAAAAAGACAAAGCTGATGTGGTCTTCTTACGAGAAACCTTTCTCTCAGGTACTGAACATCTTAAATTGAAAAGAGATTGGATAGGTCCGGTGTATTTCTCATCATATAAAACCCATAGTAGAGGGACAGCTATTGGGATAAACAAAACTTGCCCATTCGAATTAGAAAAATTTGTTACGGACCCAAATAGTCAGTTTGTTCTGGTTGTTGGTAATATTTTTGGAACCCCAATCACCTTTTTAAATATCTATGCTCCCAATATAGATGAACCAATGTTCATGTCAGACTGCTGCTCTTCAATGAAAATTGTAAAGGATTAGGACTGATGGGCGGCGATTTAACTGCACTCTTAACCCTACATTAGATAAATCTAACCAGTCCAAGAGCCACAATCTTAAATCCTCAAAGGTCCTTCAGGGGCTTTGAGCAGAATGCGGCCTTATGGCGTCAACTAAATCAGGATGTCAAAGATTACACTTTCTTTTCAAATGTCCACAACTCTTATTCTAGAATAGATAATTTTTTTTATTCCATCAAAATACATGCATAGGGTAAAAGAATGTAAAATGTATTCCATTAATATTTCAGATTATGCAAGAGTATATCATTTGGAAGCTGCAAAAGCTACTTTAAGAGGACTTATTATCTCATACACATCTTTTAAAAGACGTGAAAAAATGAAGCTCAGACAAGAACTTGAAAGAGAAGTAAACAGATGTGAGTACTTCATAAATCCGCATCGACAGATGAAAACTGGAAGCAATTAAACACAGCCAGAGCTAAACTAAATATTGACTTAACAAATGAAATCAGAACACCAATGAATCTTATCAGACAACATAATTATGAATTCGGCAATAAACCAAGTGAACTACTTGCCTATCAATTAAAGAAGCAGCCAGCAGAAAGGGCTATAAGGCACTTCGTCTGAAAGACAGCACCTTCCACCCAACACAGATTAACCAGACTTTTTATGAATTTTATAACAAATTATACAAATCTCAATCTGAGTACTCACAAGATGAACTGGACAATTATCTCCATAACATTAATTTGCCTACATTATCTGATTTAGATCAAGAGTATCTAAACTCATCAATTACAGAAGTAGAAGTTTTGGCTGCAATTAAATCTATGCCTATAAATAACAGCCCGGGGCCAGGTGGCTTCTCGGCAGAACTTTATAAAGAGCTTTGGACTGAACTTCAACCTATATTTATGTCAAAGGTTAACAACTTCTCTCACAACAGAACGCTTCCTCAATCAATGAGTCTTGCATATATTACTGTACTACGTAAAGATGGGAAAGACCCCCTGAATTGTTCTTCATTTAGGCCTTTAAGCCTCTTGGATCATGATTATAAGATTATCACCAAATTATTAGCAAAACGACTGGAAATTGTTTTACCTAAACTCAAACAGGTTTTGTCAGGGGCAGATATTCTTCTGATAATATAAGTAGACTTTTGAATGTTATAAACCATTTGGACACCGGTCAGAAGCCATCTCTGCTTCTTCCTTTAGATGCAGAGAAGGCTTTTGACCGGGTTGAGTGGAATTTTCTTTTTGCTATCTTGAACAGGTTAAATATGAGCTCTCGGTTCATAGAGTGGGTCAAATCAATTTATAAAAATCCTAAAGCAGCGGGTATCGCTAACTGCAGTTCCTCAGATTTGTTTCCACTAACAAGACGGACAAGACGGGGATGTCCTCCGTCACCTTTGCTTTTTGCAATTGAACCACTGGCATCATGTGTGCGAGACAACATAAGTATTAAAGGAGTGAAGATTAACGATGAACACAACATGTCTCTGTAAGCTGACGATATCATTCTTTACTTAACAGACCCAGAACATTCAGTACCACACGCGCACGACACGATAGAGCAATTTGGAAGATACTCAGGATATAAAATTAATTTAAAGAAATCGAATGCTTGTTTCTTACATATGACGCCAACAGCAAATTTGGAAAAGTCTTGTTCTTTTAATTTGTCACCAGGTGGCTTTAAATACTTAGGAATAAATATAACACCACACCTGGATAATCTGTTTAGAGAGAATTACAATCCACTCATTGACAAAACAAACAGGATGTATCTAAATGGTCCACATGACCAGTATCACTGCTAGGAAGAAACAATGTCATAAAAATGAATATTCTACCCAGATGTATTTTTCTTTTTCAAATGTTACCATGCTATTTATCCGCTGATTATTTTAAATCTCTCAATAGACACATCTCAAAATGTATCTGGTGTAATAAAAAACCAAGAATCAATACTTACTCTTATGAAACCAGAAACTATGGGTGGTCTTGGTCTTCCCAACTTTCAACACTACTTCTGGTCGGCTCAATTAAGAAATGTACTATCTTGGTTTCTGGGAAGAAAGGATTCACTATGGGTTCAGATAGAAGCCAATGTCTTTGACCCGTTGCCATGGAAACTCTTATATTTGTTAAAGACTTCAATAAGGTGAAAAATATGGCCAAATGTTTTACAGTGGTCAATACACTTTTAGCCTGTCCAAAAAAAGTGCATGTTAACTCAGGTATTTCAATCTTTTCTCCTATTTTGAACAATCCTGATCTTAGCAAATATTTGTTGTCAATTAATATAAACAAATGGACGAAATCAGGTAGAAAGCAATTGAAACATTTGTTCCACAAAGATATAACATTGAAATCATGTAATGATTTAAGAGCAGAATATGACATTTCAAATAAGGATTTTTTTCAGATACTTGCAAATTAGGAACGTGATCCACTCAATTATTAAGAGCAATACATTGAGATCGGGATTGTTGGAAGAGGAGGAGACATTGATGTCATCGAGCACGATCAAAGGTAACATTAGAGAGTTTAATGCAGTTTTTTCTAAAAGAGCTCAGTCATCCTTTCCAACTTTAAAAAAAGATCTGGGGAAAGGACTTAGGGATACAGATAGATGAAACTACTTGGCTGAATATCTGTGAAAGAACACACTTTCCATTCACAAGCAATAAAATCAAAGAAGCAAACTTTAAATTTCTCAACAATGCATAACATTTCCAAAGAAAACTCTTCAAAATGTCCGAGATGTAAAGTAAAAGAAGGAACATTTATGCATCTCTTATGGGACTGTGGTCTCTTGAAACATTTCTGGGATTCGATTCATGCGCTCACAAAAGCCGTTTTAGGCATCGAGATGAGCCAACATCCATGTTTTTCCTGTTAAATGACACCAAACTTTAAACTGAACCCCAAACATTACAGAATACTAATCACAATAACATATTTTGCCAAGAAATGTATACTTTTACTCTGGCAGAATGAATGTCCTCCAACATTTAAACTTTTCATTGATCAGATAACACATTTTTTACCTCTGGAGAAAATGACATTGGAAAATATAATCGTGGACATATCTTTCAAGCTCTGTGGTCGCCATTGCTTTCTTATTTGGAAAATATATCTGAGATATGACCAGTGATGGAATGGTGCACTCTGTGGCTATTTTTCCTGACGGCCGGAAATAGTTGTGTTGTCATTGTCTATATTGTCGCTGTATTGTATAATTAATTGTATAATTATTTGTTTGTTTTACTTTGATGTGGGTTTTTAGTCTTTTTTTTTCCGTTTTATGTTTATTTTCATGGCTCTGTTGTTTAAGTTATATTGATAAGCATTTTTTGCGGGTGGAGGGAGGGAGGGGGGAGTGTAGTGAGTGTACTGTGATACTGTGATATTACAATATAAATGAAATGGCATCGACTACTGTACACTATAATGAAATAAGAAGACTTGTAAAAAAAAAAAATATATATATAAGTGAAAACGTTTCCACTAAAAGTTTTTTGTGTGAAATAAATCAGAAATAAAGAATATAAATATAAAACACAGCCTGAGGTGTGCTCACTGCTGCTCTCTGATTGGTCTGTTGCTTGACCAATGACCCCCGCCTTTGTTTTGTTATCATTACGTGGCTGTGTGTTTAGATGAAAGCCCAGTGGCGATCTGTCCATCTGTTACACTGATTATACAGGAAAGCCATCGAAAATAATGGAGGTGTCTAAAGTCAAAGATGAATCTTGATTGGGCCAAATTTGACCCGAGTCACCCAAAGACAATTCTGCTGCTCTCCCCAGACCCGAACACCAAATGATACACTTTTTTTTGAGAGACCTTCAGACTTGGCAAAAATGGTCAAAATCAGTTTTGTAGTGTTTATATATCTGTTGTGGGGGATATCATGAAGCCTTGTTCCGATACAAAAATCTAGAGCGTAGTTATTATATCATTCTAACTTGAAACGGGTCACGGGAGACCCGGACACAACATAAGGGTTCAGCGGTCCGTTTTACAGATACACAAACCTGTGTGTGCTCTCTGGTGGATAAACGATGACATTGCAACGCTTAATTATAATTACTAATTGGCTGACATGAACGGTATAAGATGATACAGGTATACACAAAAAACCGACATTTTTAAATGCTTAAAAAATATCATGAACTCAAACAGATCTTCTCTTATTTTTTACAGATTATAATCCGTATTTAGATGACTCATTGCTCCAGAAGAAAGTCACTTAATGAAGCTTACATTTTCTAGGATCCTCTGCTCCGAAAGGTTGATTTTTCTAAAGTTCTGGATGTATATGTTTCCTTTTTAATGATCTACAAATAAGAAACAGCGTTAACCAACCTAACATCCCTTCTCCCTGCAAGACATCGAGTGGAAACGCTTTAGATGCCATTGTTACCCGTTTCCACACGTGTGTTTCATTTCCTTCCTTTACAAAAGAACTCTTCTTCTCCTACCCTTGATTCCTTCAGAGCTCACACGCAGGAGAAAGACCCCCCCCGATCCAAAGTGCTGCATGTGAACAGATGCAGATTAAAGTCCTGCCTCAGAACACACATCATGTCCTTAGATGACCGCAGAGCTGCTTTCCCACTGCAGTGATGTTCAAATGTTCCCCTTATTTCTGTTCCCTTAACTACCAAGAACTCTCCAAGTGTGTTTTATTCTTTGGAGCTGCGGAAAAGCATGCTACAGACCTGAAATAACTGAGAGTATGCATTTAGAATACAGACAAACACACATGTTTCTTTGTGGGGCCATTTTTACGGTCTTTAAAGGTGGGGTAGGTACATTTGAGAAACCGGCTCGAGATCGCTAGAATTTGAAAAAACACAACCGGAGAAAATCTGCCACTTCCTTATAGAGCCCCTCCTCCAACACACACGAACGCGCACATGACCAATGAGGGCACGAGATAAATTTGTGCCCCGATTGAAGGCTGACAGGCAGGTAGGCCATCCAGTTACTTTAGCGGGGCCGGCTAAACGGAATGGTTGTACTTTTTACAGTATTACGGCTTCTACAGATGACATTTTTGTATGGATTTTTTGTCAAAGTACTTCAGATATTCATTGCTATCGGGATGTTAAGAGCATTACATGGAATATAACAAAAAGTGTATCTCGAGCCGGTTTCTGAAACTTACCGACCTTCACTAACAGATATTTACCAAGCTCTGGTGTACACAGGTCTGAGGTCAGGGTGATCTTCTACCTCTCTTTGTAGCTTTACTTTTTAATTATCTGTGCTTCATATATTCTAAGATATATTATTGAGATTTTTACTATTATTATTATCATATTTTTTATTTTAGAATAATTAATTATAGTGATTTCAATATCAATAATAATGATTATAGAAGTAAGAAACATTTAAAAATGAGAAAAAAGTAAGAAATGTAAACACTGACTAATAATTAATATTGATATTATAGTACATCTTTAAACACTGCAGCTTCATTAAAAAGGGTCTCCTTGTCTTCTACATCAATGGTGCATTTAGACACTTTGATTTTAGAGACAATACCTCGAGTGCACTCTCTACCAAAATAAAATAGAATACACATTAAACACTGAATAATAATCAAGTGAAAAATGCAGCATGCACATACATCGTATACAAGTTACATACAAGTTGCCAGCAGCAGTTAATTCATCGTTTTTTAGGACAAATGAAGAAAAATGCCGATTTAATTCTAACCTCTGCATTTGATGTGTGTGTCTTCCAGCTAAGGAGTGTGGGGGGACGCTGACGGACCCTCAGAGGATCATCCAGTCTCCAGGCTTCCCCGAGGAGTACCAGGACGAGCAGATCTGCTACTGGCACATCCGGGTGCGCCTGGGCCAGAGGATCCAGCTGCTCTTCCAGGAGTTCGACCTGGAGGAGGACTCGGGCTGCCTGGCCGACTACCTGGAGGTCTACGACAGCTACGACGACGTCTCAGGGTTCGCTGGCAGGTCAGTGGCTTTGAGCGGGAAAAAGGAAACAGGGTCTTCGTGTGGCCATATAAGGGGAAATGCAAGGTGAACTTCTCATCTCATCAGTTAAGTCATTTCATTCGTTACTGGAGAATAAATTAAAATATCGACGTCTCCGGGCTCGCTGGCAGGTGAGGAGATTCAGGAGGGAAAGAGGGAGGAATCTGCATTTGTAGCTCCAAAATCTTTATAGGACTGACACAGGATTTGAAAAATATGATTCCACTGACTTGTATATAAGTCAAAGTCCAAAGTATTGTCAATCTTTTAGTTTGTGTGTAGACATCGAAATACCGTTTCCCACAATCCCGAATAAAAAATACAAAGATATAAAAATATCTATCCTATATATACACAATCAACCGACACATTTATACATATGCACACATTAAGACCTACATAAAAGCACAATCATCAATACAAAATAACAGTCACTTCAATACCTTTGGCAAATGTACATTAGTGCAAGATTGTCCAGCAGCGTATATAGACTCTACTTGCACTATTTCTATTCTATTCTATTTGTATCTACTTGCACTATTTTATCTGTTTATTGCGTTGCTCTGTTGGAGGAGCCTGTGACCTCAGATTGTCATTGTCATAACTACACTGTAACTATGCACACATTACAATAAAAGCCTTGCATCTTGAATCTTGAATGATAAGATGCAAGGTTTACTGTATATACGACGACGTCTCATGGTTCGCTGGCAGGTCCGTGGCTTTGAGGGGGAAAGTGTGATTCTGTTGTGTTGTGACCATAAATATGAAGGATCAACCTTTATACAATGTTCTTTCTCAACAGTGATTCATGCTTAAATTAATGAAATGTATGATATCATGGAAACATGTTAAGACATCACCCCCTCTTAAGGCCATCCAATGTATATCAGCCCTTCTAGGCCAATATTATTGCAGCACAGGTCATGTGACCGTTGTAAAAACTTTGATCCAGTCTCCCTGATGGGGCTCTGTCAGGTTGGGTGTAGGTTTTGTTTGCTCCCCCGTTGTAATGTTGTGTGTGTCTGACATAGAGTTCAAACCTCAAATAAATTCCCTTTCATTTTGATACACACTGAGAAAAGCAGCACATATCTCACATTGGAGAAGCTGGAAGCATAAATGTTTTATGAACTTCTGACGATGATTATGTGATGACATTTTGATTTTAAGATTTTCTTGTGACTCTCAAATAAGTTGTTAAGTTGTTTTGTGACAATGTGACTTTAGAAAAGAGGAAACCAAATTAATTAGGATCAAACACATCATATTTTAAATTATAAGCTAGACATAGTATAGTTTCTTAAATGCTATTTAAGTTTAACACATGAATTTAAAGCAAACACAGTATGTTTGTTTAATAAATCACGTGTCCACCTACTCCGTTTAACTGATTTCTTTATCCTGCATGCGTTCAGACTGAAGAAAGTTTAAAGGGGACCTATCATGCAAAATTTACTTTTTGATGTCTTTTATACATAAACATGTGTGTCCCCGCCGGTGTGTCGGGGAACTCACGCAGCGTCAGAAAACAAAACCCTCTCTCTTTTCCTCCGTACCCAAATCTCTAAAAACGGGGAACAACGGAGCTGATCCAGATTTGCGTCCGATATGATGTAATATCTGAAATGTGGACCCACGGCCCAATCAGAAACGTTGCTATCAGAAACAATGCCCGACTGTTTTGGACGTAATATGGTTGGTGTTTACGTTAGCATCGCTAACACTCAGAGCTAACCTGTACTGGAGAGCATGTGTGTGAAGAAGCAGGAAGTAAAAAGGAGCTCACCTTGTGGTATAACCGGCAAGAGAGAAAGCCTTTGAGCTCCAGACTGTTTCAGATCCTTGATAATCCATGATATGGCGTTTCATCACGGCAGCATTTAGTTTAGACAGTAGCTGCCGGGTCCCGCATGAGCTCAGACCCCTCCCTTTTTATATTTTTTTATCAATTTTTATTTTTTTTAAAGCTTTTTCCCAAAATCAGCCCTTTTAGAAACAGGAAGTGAAACAGAGGGATATGAGGCATGGCTAGAATGGGTGATCTGTTTGGTATTTTGAGCAAAACACTTCATAGACATGTTTTTTATTTGTATATATCTGAGACCTGGGTCATTCTACAGAAAAGGTGGAATCTGGGTGATACAAATCTAAAAACATCTAAAACCTGTTAAATAGCAATAACTAACTCTTAACTTGATGAATCCACAACAAGTAGAGCTTAAAATATGTTTATTATTTTTATTATTTTTATACTTTATACAAAGCTTATTTGTATAGGAACGTCACTGGTGTTACGTGTTACCAGGAAGAAGAGTAACACCAGTGACAATTTGGAGAAAACACTACCATTTTAACAAAATGGCTGACATCTGTCAGACCAAATATGGCTTCAGTCAATATCAAAATCGTTTAACTCTTCAATACAATACATTTTCCCATTCAAATGTTCACCCCTAGGGCTATGCAATGAGTAACACTAATGACAGACTTGAAACACGCATGTAACATTTGAAGATAAATTGACACCTTTAACAAACAAAGTAAGAAGTATCTGACTTTCCTTATGTCTTTTTCCACTGCCTCAAATGATCTCTTGTTACAGGAGGCACTTCAGAGACAGTACAGTATTTCAAAATAAAAGCGTTTTGTGTAGCAGTAACACCAATGACGTAATTTTGGGTGACTGACATTTATTTTATATTATTAATAATAATTTGCGTTTTATTTTTACCATTTCAGTGTTAGCCTATATTTAATGCTTGTAATGTTATGTAAATATAAATTAGATTTATTTATTGAAAACAAATCTTTTAAATTAAAACTATAGGCTCCACTTCCATGTATGATCAAAGTGACGAGGCAGTTCCTTGAACTTGGCATTTTAAATAAATTGCAATTTACGTATAAAACCATTTTTTATTTCTTTTTTATTTAGTACCATTGCAAAGACAATCTCTATTTATTCAACATATATAATGAATGTGAGTATTAGGTCAACGTCATGTATTATGGTGTCTGTAAAAGTAAGTGACAGCACTTCCACCTTTTCTGTAGAATGACCCATCCATGCTATTGCCTAAAAATAGCGTGATCGGTGACCTTTAATGTTAACAACTGTTTTTAATTTGCTTGTTTTCAGATACTGTGGCGATTATCTACCTGACGATATCACCAGTACAGGTGAGATTTCCTCATCTGATGGATCTCTTAATGATCAAATATACAAACAAATAAATCTATTGGTGTTGTTGTTGTTTTGCAGGAAACGTGATGACGCTGAAGTTCCTGTCTGACGCTTCAGTCACAGCTGGAGGCTTCAGACTGCAATACGTCACCTTTGATGATACTCTGTTCTCTCAGAATCAGTCGCACTACTTCCTCTGAGCGACTCCTCTACTGATGTGATCCTGTTGCTGTGTTCACCGTGTTGTTATTGATAACATCCTGTACTGTAATTAATGTGTTTTTTATCTGATTAAATAAATCATTTTGTCATCAATTGTTTGGTTGCTTTTCTAACAGAGATCAAATAAGCAATCCTCACTTTCACCTTTACTGAGGCTTACTTTGTAATAGTTATTTATGTACATTTACTTATAAATACAACATATTCATAAAAGCCTCATGCACTTAATAATAGAAAATGAATTGATGTTGTGGTTGTTTTTGCTGCTGTGGTTGTGATTTGGTAAAAAAACGTTATGCAAAACAAATGTCACTGTGAAACAAAAAACAAACAGGAAAATAAATAACACAATTAAAGCTTACATTTGAAACTTTTATAAACCTTATTGACATTCCTATATACTTATACATTACATTATATGGATATCTATACATATTACATGTACTTTGTTCAAAATACAAACTTTGTACGTACAGTATACATGAAACAAATATAAATGCCTTATACGTTTTTAAGCATTTTTATGTTAACCAAATCATTTAAAAGTATATTAATAAGGCTCCCCATCCCCCAGAGAATTCAGTACAGAATCCTCCTGATGACATACAAGGGTCATTCCAGAATTGGAGGACATTTCATGTCCCCCATATAAAAAATCTAATAATCAATGCCCAAAATTCTAAAACATGCACTTGTTGTGTTAAACATACTTGTCTTGAGACAAAATGTATATAAAGTTGTAGAAAAAGTGGTTTCAAAATATTATTTAAATGATCAAATAGCTCTCGAACATCCCCTAAAATGGCATTTTTCTCTTGTCCCCGCTTCTTGGTGACCAACTTGCATGTCAAATATAACATTTAAAATAGGGATTGTATTTACTTTTTGTTGGTATTATTCTATTGATGTCTCTTGTAATGGTAAAATCAATTTGTTAAATCATAAACATATTTTAAATAACAGTAATTTTGCACAGAAGGTGTGTCCCTCAACATGCGTTCAACCCTGTTACCCAAACCTTTTTAGATTGGCACAGGAAGTGAAAAAACTGTAAGTCAGATGACACAGTGGAAGTGACATCAGCAAGCCATGTGCTAGTGCCATGGGTAGACCAAAACGAAGTCCTCTCTTTTATTTTTCATATTTTTACAATCTTTTCAGTCTTAAAAGAGTGTGGCACTCTGACCCACTCAACCCGTTACTGATATGATCAGAATAAAGCATATTAATTTCAAAGTTATCTTTCTTGCATTTGATATCCAAGTTTGTCCTTGCCTTGAAAGTAGCATTACATGCTACATCTAGCAATAATTCCTGAGGTTAAAGCTCAAATTAGCATTGATTTTCAACCCTGTTACTTTAATTAGAGTAACATGGGTAATTCTTCATTGGAAAATATACATGTGATGCCTAGCTGGGCAAATCACTTTTTTTGATGGTTTATTGTCTGTTTTTCCTAAATACATAAAATAAAAGGTTCATTTTTCAAAAATGTTGGTGTCTAAATTGTCCTCCAATTCTGGAATGACCCACAAAGCCCTCCATAACCTGACCCCATCCTACCTGACTCACCTCCTCCACAGACACACTCCCACTCGCTCCCTCCGCTCTGCTGCTGCCAACCTGCTGTCGTCGTCGTCCCCCCGTCCCCCCACCCGGACCAACCTCAAGTCCTGGGGCGACAGAGCCTTCTCCGTTGCTGCCCCCACCCTCTGGAACTCACTACCCCAATCCATCAGAGATTCTTCCTCCCTCACCGCATTCAAAACATCACTCAAAACCCACCTGTTCCACACTGCATTCAACCACTGACCCCCCCCCTATTTTCTGTTCTGTTTATCTCTTTTTGTATCTCTTTTTGTTGTTGTGTTTTATTCTCAGTCAAAGCGTCTTTGAGTGTCTAGAAAAGCGTATCATGCGTTATTATTATTAAGACAACAACAACAACAAGTACTTTCCCCTGCTTTATTTTATAGTATGTATATTTTTTAATAGAGGTAAAACATGTTTTAAATTGCTGTCTATAGTACAGAAGGATGGCAGTCTCATTTATTGTATTAATTATGTTATTGTTTACATTTATTATGCAGAGAAATAGGGATTGTTTAGAAGTGAGATAACAACACTGTCAATTTGCTGCTTTCCTTATAAGGTAAAAGAGGCTGAACCGGATGTGACGTAGTGGGGTCAGAGGTAATTTTGTACGTCGGCGTGGTGGTTTGGCGCCAGCAATTTCGCGGGGCACAAGAAGAGCACAAGAGAAGAAGGAAACTACATTATTGAACATTAAAAAAGTGAAGGGCCATCGACACAAACACCCAGCTCACAGTGGACTGGGAGGCCTGTGGTTTTAGTGGGTTTCATGGTGTGTTTGAGTCCTTTCTGCTTCTTGCGTTTCTTCCTCCGAGGTGAGCAGTGTGCCAAAACAAAGTGTGAATATGTGTTCGGTATGTTTGTTTATATTATTGTTAGTTAGTCTAAATAAAGCAGGACATGTGAGCCGGCTGTTGAGGAGTTGTCACCCGGGATTAGTCCACTTTTACCCGGATTAATCAGTACTATGTGCAGCTAACCTGTCAAAGCTAGGTATCATTAGCAGGCTGCTTGCTAAAGTGCTACAAGATGCATTCACTGACTTGTTCGCTGAGTGGATGCATTAATACAATTAGTGCTTTTTAACTGTGTTATTTATAGCTGGAAAACACTTGACTTGTTTTGGTAACTCTGGGTGTCCAAGAGGAAGTTGTGTATTAGGACGTCTGGCCTCTGGTAGCATCCAACAACATGCGTCATCCACTAAAATGTTTCCAGTGGTGTAAAGTAAACTAAGTACATTTACTCAAGTACTGATCTCAAGTAAAGTTGTGACATACTTGTACTTTACTTGAGTATTTCAATATTGTGCTACTTTTTACTTCTACCCCACAACAATTCAGAGGTAAATAGAGTACTTTTACTCCACGTATTTAATACCTTTTTTAGTTACTTTCCAGATCTGGATTAATTGTGTGAAATATAATCAAGTGTTAAATCAGACTTTAGTTCCACCTGGAGTAAATCCACCAGCTACCTGCAGTCTACAAAGTCCTTCAAACTAGCTGCTCCTTTACCAGTTTTGAGAACACTTTCATGATCAATCATTAGAAAACACATATCATCTGCACAATGAATACTTTTACTGTCGCTAACTATATTCTGATGATAATACTTTTCTACTTTCACTTGAGGAACATTTTGAATGCAGGACTTTTACTGCAACAGAGTATTCCTACACTCTGGTACTTCTACTTTTACTCAAGTACAAGATCTGAGTACTTTTACTCGAGTACAATATCTGAGTACTTCTACCACCTGCATTTTTCTTGCAATAATCTTGATTTCTATCGTGTGTCCAGATCTGGATACAGTGGAGGGCGAACGCAGCTCTACTTAAAGCTCACTGAGGTAAGTTCTGTTCATGCATTTTGTTCCATATCCCTGCTTATTCCCGTCATGCCAACTCTGTCTGCATAAAGTTAGACCTCAGCAGTCGTTGGCAATCCAAGCAGACTCCCTCCAATAATGCTCATTAAATATGCATTACAAATTCAGCTAGTCCACATAGCCATCACATAGTGTTACAAGCTATAAGATATGCTTTCAAATATAAAATGCATTGTGAGAGAGTATTGCAAATAAATAAAGATGTCAACAGAAATGTAGTAAATGTATTTGCATAATGAAAAGTACATACACAAATACTTGTATATGAGATGTAGGTGGCCATGGTGTTTACAATCTGATGCAAATCACTGACTATTTAATTAGGCACAATCTCAAAATCACAATAACATTAATAAATGTCAGTGCTGAAATTAGGAAAGCACACGGTACCCCTCTGATGCATCGTTTTATTACCATTTGAAGTAAATGGACTGTACACACACACACACACACACCCCCCCCCCCCCCCCCCCCATCAGAAGCACCTCAGGGTTCAGTATCTTGCCCAAGGACCCTTCGACATGTTGACTTCACGGGCTGGGATCGAACCCACAACCTTGATAATCATAGCAACCATTGCCTCACAGGATGTATAGCGTCTGTGTTTTGCGTTAGGACTCCTATTTAATAATGTATTTCTTCACTTGGTTGATTGAGAATCTTCTTCTCTTTTTGTCCCCCATGGCTTCTGTTCTCCCTCTCACTAAATCCATCTCCTTGCACAGTTAATATATATTATATATATACTATCCTGCTTTTATATGTTGTTACTGCACATTTGTATTTCAACATGTATATATATATTTTTTTTAATGCTATTTTATTTCCATTTGAGATGTTTACATTTTGGATTGTTTACTTCTCTTATCATCAGAATCAGGGTTATCACCAGGTAGGTTGACACGTACGAGGAATTTGACTCGTGTGCATAAATTACATTACATTGCATTTAGCTGACGCTTTTATCCAAAGCGACAAGAAGTGCGTTCGACCAGCAAGATACAAACTTGAAGAAAACAGAATCATATCAGTACATCAGGTTTCATAGAGCCAAGACATTTCAAGTGCTGCTCAACTGGCTTTAGATAAGCCAGTCCTTTATTAGTATATAAGTGCTTTGTTAATAGTTCTATCGCTCGAGGTGGAGTCGAAAGAGATGAGTTTTCAGTCTGCGCCGGAAGGTGTGTAAGCTTTCTGCTGTCCTGATGTCAATGGGAGCTCATTCCACCATTTTGGAGCCAGGATAGCAAACCCACGTGTTTTTGCTGATGGGAACTTGGGTCCCCCTCGCAGCGAGGGTGCAGCGAGCCGTTTGGCTGATGCAGAGCGGAGTGCACGTGATGGGGGGGGGGGGGGGAGGTTTAATACATAAAAGTAAAACAACAATTTAAAAAAAAAAACACAGCTATTTTAAGAACACTTACATACTTACATTGAAATAGAAGGATATCAAATATGTGCAGTAAATGTACATTTCCTTATCTTTTTATGCTGCTGCAACGCAAACATTTCCCAAATTGGGATCAATACAGTACTTCTGAGCTCTATCCTTGCTTCCTGTCTCCTCCTCCAGTCCTCAGAATATTCCTCTTGTTTCCTACATGGCTTCTGTTCTCCCTCTTCCTAACTCCTTCCTTGCTTTATGTCTTCTCCTCCTGCAGTCCTCGAGGAGGGGAGTAATAATAATGATGGCTTCGGCGGAGCCTCCGAGTGGCTCGAGCCTCCTCCCCCTGCTGGAGTCTCTGGAGGACGCCGCTGTGGGACAGTCGGAGAAGACGGACGCCTACCTCACCATCGCCAGGTACGCTACTTCGTCCAGCATCTGCATCTGTCAGAGAGGATGCTTTGCCTCAGTAAAATCTCAAGTACTCTTTACGCTGCTATGGACAGTCGTGCACGAATGTACTTTCCCAAAGACGTTGAAGTGACTGTTATTTTGTAATGATTGTTGTGTTTTTATCTTAAAGGTCACCTATTATGCAACATCCTCTTCTTCATGTCTCTTCTACATCACCATGTGTCCCCTCTTCTTCATGTCTCTTCTACATCACCATGTGTCCCCTCTTCTTCATGTCTCTTCTACATCACCATGTGTCCCCTCTTCTTCATGTCTCTTCTACATCACCATGTGTCCCCTCTTCTTCATGTCTCTTCTACATCGACATGGGTCCCCTCTTCTTCATGTCTCTTCTACATCGACATGTGTCCCCTCTTCTTCATCAACATGTGTCCCCTCTTCTTCATGTCTCTTCTACATCAACATGTGTCCCCTCTTCTCCATGTCTCTTCTACATCAACATGTGTCCTCTCTTCTTCATGTCTCTTCTACATCAACATGTGTCCCCTCTTCTTCATGTCTCTTCTACATCAACATGTGTCCCCTCTTCTTCATGTCTCTTCTACATCAACATGTGTCCCCTCTTCTTCATGTCTCTTCTACATCAACATGTGTCCCCTCTTCTTCATGGCTCTTCTACATCAACATGTGTCCCCTCTTCTTCATGTCTCTCCTACATCAACATGTGTCCCCTCTTCTTCATGTCTCTTCTACATCGACATGGGTCCCCTCTTCTTCATGTCTCTTCTACATCGACATGTGTCCCCTCTTCTTCATGTCTCTTCTACATCGACATGTGTCCCCTCTTCTTCATGTCTCTTCTACATCAACATGTGTCCCCTCTTCTTCATGTCTCTTCTACATCAACATGTGTCCCCTCTTCTTCATGTCTCTTCTACATCACCATGTGTCCCCTCTTCTTCATGTCTCTTCTACATCACCATGTGTCCCCTCTTCTTCATGTCTCTTCTACATCACCATGTGTCCCCTCTTCTTCATGTCTCTTCTACATCACCATGTGTCCCCTCTTCTTCATGTCTCTTCTACATCGACATGTGTCCCCTCTTCTTCATGTCTCTTCTACATCGACATGGGTCCCCTCTTCTTCATGTCTCTTCTACATCGACATGTGTCCCCTCTTCTTCATCAACATGTGTCCCCTCTTCTTCATGTCTCTTCTACATCGACATGTGTCCCCTCTTCTCCATCAACATGTGTCCCCTCTTCTTCATGTCTCTTCTACATCAACATGTGTCCCCTCTTCTCCATGTCTCTTCTACATCAACATGTGTCCTCTCTTCTTCATGTCTCTTCTACATCAACATGTGTCCCCTCTTCTTCATGTCTCTTCTACATCAACATGTGTCCCCTCTTCTTCATGTCTCTTCTACATCAACATGTGTCCCCTCTTCTTCATGGCTCTTCTACATCAACATGTGTCCCCTCTTCTTCATGGCTCTTCTACATCAACATGTGTCCCCTCTTCTTCATGTCTCTCCTACATCAACATGTGTCCCCTCTTCTTCATGTCTCTTCTACATCGACATGTGTCCCCTCTTCTTCATGTCTCTTCTACATCGACATGGGTCCCCTCTTCTTCATGTCTCTTCTACATCGACATGGGTCCCCTCTTCTTCATGTCTCTTCTACATCGACATGTGTCCCCTCTTCTTCATGTCTCTTCTACATCGACATGTGTCCCCTCTTCTTCATGTCTCTTCTACATCAACATGTGTCCCCTCTTCTTCATGTCTCTTCTACATCGACATGTGTCCCCTCTTCTTCATGTCTCTTCTACATCAACATGTGTCCCCTCTTCTTCATGTCTCTTCTACATCGACATGTGTCCCCTCTTCTTCATGTCTCTTCTACATCAACATGTGTCCCCTCTTCTTCATGTCTCTTCTACATCAACATCAATCAATCAATGTTTATTTATATAGCCCAATATCACAAATGTTCCATTTGTCTCAGTGGTCTTCACAGTGTGTACAGAATATCAGTATGACAATACGACACCCTCTGTCCTTAGACCCTCACATCGTACAAGGAAAAACTTCCAGAGAAAACCCACAGTTTAAAGGGAACATGGGAGAAACCTCAGGGAGAGCAACAGAGGAGGGATCCCTCTCCCAGGACGGACAGACGTGCAATAGATGCCGTGTGTAAATTGAAAAGATAATACATTTGCAACATAGGTAGTCCAAATGTTTGGAAATGCATGTGTGTATAATAGGAAGATGAATCCACGACCTATGATCCAGGACCACAGCCACGACTCAAGATCCAGGGCTCGCGATGCAGGACACAGGATCGCAGGATCATCCATGACTCCGGATCCCGGCGTATATAGACACCAAAAAGAAAGAAATTTGGGGAAGCTGGGTTAATCGGAACATGAGAGTACACAGGTATAGAGAGAGAGAAGTAAGATGTCCCCCGACACACTAAGCCTATATCAGCAAAACTAGGGGCTGAATCTAATCAGCCCTAACTATAAGCTTTATCAAAAAGGAAGGTCTTAAGCACACTCTTAAAAACGGATAGGGTGTCTGCCGCCCGAACACAAACTGGAAGCTGATTCCACAAATGTGGAGCTTGATAAGAAAAGGCTCTGGCTCCCATTGTACTTTTAAAGATTCTAGGAACAACCCTGCATTCTTGGAACGCAATGCCCTAGTAGGACAGTAGGGTATAATGAGTTCTTTAAGGTAAGATGGCGCCTGCCCATTAAGGGCTTTGTAGGCGAGAAGAAGAATTTTAAATTCTATCCTGTGTTCTATAGGGAGCCAGTGTAAGGCAGCCAGAACAGGAGTAATGTGGTCCCTTTTCCTAACTCTGGTTAGTACACGAGCTGCAGCATTTTGAATCAGCTGAAGCGACTTGACTGACTTCTTGGTACTCCCTGATAATAAAGAGTTACAATAATCCAGCCTAGAAGTAACAAATGCATGGACTAGTTTCTCTGCATCGTTTTGAGGCAAGATATGCCCGATTTTTGCAATGTTACGTAGATGGAAGTAGGCGGTCCTTGAAATTGATTTTATGTGGGCGTTAAAGGATAAATCCTGATCAAATATAACACCAAGATTCCTTACAGTCTCACTGGAGGCCAAATGAATGCCATCCATAGTTAGTATATCTTTAGATAGTTTGTTTCGTAGATTCTCCGGGCCAAGTACAATAACTTCAGTTTTGGTCGTGTTTAACATCAAAAAGTTTAAGGTCATCCACGTTTTTAAGTCCTTGAGGCAGTCTTGAATTTTATTTAGATGATTAATTTCATCAGGCTTGATTGATAAATATAGTTGAGTATCATCCGCATAACAATGAAAGTTTACAGAATGATTCCTATAATATTGCCTAACGGAAGCATATATAATGTGAACGAAATAGGTCCGAGCACTGAGCCCTGTGGCACTCCATGGCTAACTTTGGTTTGCGTGGAAGATTCATCGTTAACACGTACAAACTGAGAGCGTTCAGATAGATAGGACCTAAACCAGCCTAAAGCAGTTCCCTTTATGCCAACTAAGTGCTCTAGTCTTTGCAATAGGATATCATGGTCGATAGTATCAAATGCAGCACTGAGATCGAGCAAAACAAGAATAGAGACAAGTCCCTTGTCAGAGGCTATTAGAATGTCATTTGTGACTTTAACCAGAGCTGTCTCTGTGCTATGATGTGTTCTAAAGCCAGACTGAAAGTCTTCAGATAAATCATTGTTTTTTAAGTAATCACACAGCTGTTTTGCGACCGCTTTCTCAAGAATCTTTGAGAGGAACGGAAGATTAGAAATAGGTCTATAGTTGGCTAAAACCTCTGGATCGAGGTTGTGCTTTTTAAGAAGCGGTTGTATCACTGCTACTTTGAATGATTGTGAAACATAGCCTGATAATAAAGACATATTCATAATATTTAATAAAGAAGTGCTAATTAATGGAAACACTTCCTTCAACAGCTTAGTTGGAATTGGGTCTAACATGCACGTTGATGGTTTAGAAGAGAGAATCATTGAACTTACGTTTCCGGGAGCTGTTGATAACACTACTGGTCAAAGGCAAGAGGTCATTGATTTTGTTTCTAAGAATAACAATTTTATCGTTAAAAAAAGCACATACAATCATTACTACTGAGTGCTATGGGAATAGAAGGCTCAATCGAGCTGTGGCTCTCTGTCCCCTGTGTCCCCTCTTCTTCATGTCTCTTCTACATCAATATGTGTCCCCTCTTCTTCATGTCTCTTGTACATCAACATGTGTCCCCTCTTCTTCATGTCTCTTCTACATCAACATGTGTCCCCTCTTCTTCATGTCTCTTCTACATCAACATGTGTCCCCTCTTCTTCATGTCTCTTCTACATCAACATGTGTCCCCTCTTCTTCATGTCTCTTCTACATCAACATGTGTCCCCTCTTCTTCATGTCTCTTCTACATCAACATGTGTCCCCTCTTCTTCATGTCTCTTCTACATCAACATGTGTCCCCTCTTCTTCACGTCTCTTCTACATCAACATGTGTCCCCTCTTCTTCACGTCTCTTCTACATCAACATGTGTCCCCTCTTCTCCATGTCTCTTCTACATCAACATGTGTCCCCTCTTCTCCATGTCTCTTCTACATCAACATGTGTCCCCTCTTCTCCATGTCTCTTCTACATCAACATGTGTCCCCTCTTCTTCATGTCTCTTCTACATCAACACATGTCCCCTCTTCTCCATGTCTCTTCTACATCACCATGTGTCCCCTCTGTGGAAAGAGACTCTGAAAGTTTCAGGAATAAAGATTCTCTCTCTTTTTGATCCATTTCTATAAATACCTGTCTGAAAATGAGCTGATCAGATTTTGGCCACTTTATGATGTCATAACGATGTGTTGTCTTGTGTAACCATTAGCCAATCAGCAACCAAGGTAACCCCCCCCCCACCTTATCACCTGAGTCTCCTCCTAGAGCTCCATTGAGTTCTTTGTAACCAAATATCCCTCAGAGGGGCGTGGGGAGGGGCTCCTTATTTTCATCTAAAGTAACAGACAGAGAATCAGCACTTTGGAAACAGGGCTGAAACAGAGGGGATTATGGGTAATGCTGCAATGATCTGTTTGGTATTTGGAGCCAAACACTTCAGATATATGTTTTGTATATATCTGAGACCTGTGATATATTGATGAAAAACAGTATAATAGGGGACCTTTTTAAATGTGTGTCTGTTGATTGTGTGTGTAGGATATACATATTTTTGTACTCTGGATTGTGGGAAATGGTATTTCGATCTCTCCGTCTGTACACACAAGCTGAAAGATTGACAATAAAGTTGACTTTGACTTGATGCTTTCTCCCCTGCAGTCGGCTCAGTGGAGACGAGGGCCGGCAGTTTCTCCCTGCTGTTGAAAAGCACTTTCCTCGTTTGGGCAAATCCATCTTGGTGAGTCTTCTGCACTTCATTCCTACATTAAACCCTCTACATTTACCCACCTTAAATCAAAGCTCTTGATTTGATTTAGAACAATAATACAAACAGTTATAATAAAGAGAATTATGATACTGTACAGACTTAAGCAGTATCAAATTGATAAACAAAGATATTACTGACTTCAGATTCAGATTCAACTTTATTGTCAGTACATGTACTAGTGATGAAATGTAAGGTTAGGCATCTGACCAGAAGTGCAACAGTCCATAATGAGAATAATTATAAATGGAATCTTTATTAATAGAATAATTATAAATAGGCTATAAACAGATGAATATATATACAGTGTAAACGGCATTGACAGTAACATATATAAACAGGTGGGTGGTGGGTATGGGCTTGAGCCTATCAGCGGGCAGCAGGGTAACAGCCCTGGGGAAGAAGCTGACCCTGAACCTGCTGGTCTTGGACCGGAGGCTCCTGAGGCGCCTCCCCGAGGGTAGGAGGACAAACAGATAGTTTGCACGGTGAGAGGTGTCTTTGAAGATGTTGTGCGCCCTCTACAAACACCGTATCCCCTGGATGTCCTCGATGGCAGGGAGTGGGACACCGATGATGCGTTGGGCGATTTTCGTCACCCTCTGCAATGCCTTCCTGTTGAGCATTGTGCAGTTCCCATTCCAGGCTGTGATACAGCTGGTCAGGATGCTCTCAATGGTGCAGCGATAGAAGTTCACCAGAATCTGAGGAGAGAGGTGATCTTTCTTTAGTCTCCTCAGGAAGAAGAGACGCTGGTGGTATTGATGAGAGGTCATCGGATATGTGGACCCCCAGGAACTTGAAGCTAGACACACGCTCCACCGCCGTTCCATTTATGTGGATGGGAGTGTGTGTGTGTGTGTGTGTGTGTGTGTGTGTGTGTGTGTGTTGCCTTTCGATCTCCTGAAGTCCACAATGCGTTATTTTGTTGTGTTGAGGGCCAGGTTATTGTCCACTCAGTCAGATGCTGAACCTCCTCCCTGCAGGCCGTCTCATCGTTGTTGTGGATGAGGCCGATCACCGTTGTATCGTCTGCATACTTGATGATGGGGTTTGAACCATGTACAGGGGTACAGTCGTGGGTGAAGATGGAGTGAAAATGATATATAAACAATATGTTCTAATTACACATCCGAAAAGGGGTGGGAAGAAGTTTACACTTATTTAATCCCGCCCCTTCTCTCAAAAACTAAATTATTAAACACTTTAGTTTTGCTCTTGATATCTAAGATGCCTAATTCTGCTCTTGTCTCTTGTTGTTTCCAGGCTCATGTAACCGGTCCGGATGCAGAGCTGAGCCAAGCCGCCCTGCAGGCATTGGGATTTTGTTTGTATCATTCTCACGTCAGCGCTGCAGTGCCTGGTACACACATTTACATATTTGAAACCTCACTTTTCATAATTTGATTAAGTTCTATGGGAATTTACATGACTTATGTGACCGTCTATGGTTCCTGTATTTTGTAACTCTGGCACAACAATTTCCTTCGGGATAAATAAAGGTCTGTCTGTCCCTCTGTCCGTCCGTCTGTCTGTCTCTCCGTCTGTCTGTCTGTCCCTCTGTCTGTCTGTCCCTCTGTCTGTCTGTCCCACTGTCTGTCTGTCCCTCTGTCTGTCTGTCCCTCTGTCTGTCTGTCTCTCTGTCTGTCCCTCTGTCTGTCTGTCTGTCTTTTGTCTGTCCGTCTGTCTGTCTGTCTGCCTGTCTGTCTCTCGGTCTGCCTGTCTCTCTGTCTGTCTGCCTGTCTGTCTGCCTGTCTCTCTGTATGTCTCTCTGTCTGTCTTAATAGCTGATGAGTGGGATTTCCATTTGTCTTTTTCCAGAAACCTTCGCAGCAGACCTACTTTCAGCACTTTGCTCCCTGGTGGTGAAGGGGACAGATAAGAACACATGCATCCGAGCATTATGGGTAATCTCCAAACAGAGCTTTCCTCCAGAGATGGTGGGCAAACAGGTGAGCTTTTGAATGGCTGAACACAAGGCAGTGGAGGGGCCGGGTGTTTTTTATACTGCAGTTCTGATCCGCTTTATTTCCAGGTGTCGTCCATACTGGGAGCTCTGGAGAGCGTGTTGGGCAGAGAGGACATCCAGTCTGTGGTGCTGGAGCACGAGGCCTTAAACGTTATCATCAGGTACACAAACAATGAGTCAAAGAAATGCTTTACTGGACGGAAATACATTTGAACTCTAAATCTATATATGGATGCCCAGTTTTCATTATTTTCTGCCTGATTTCTGCACCGTTGCAGGTAAACATTAGGCCACTACTAAAGATTCCTTTAGTGGCTGTGAAGGATTTTTTAATATTATCCAAAATTCACAACATATTTTTTCAAACAAAGTATTTTGCTGTATTTTTTTTTTTAGGTTTAGCCTTAAAAACAAAACTTGTCATGCTGTCAAAATCTGTTTGCTCCCCTGATTGCTGCACACACTTGATAATGTAAATAATAAATGAAAGGTCCATCAGATTACGCTTGATTAACCTCATTTACAAAACATTTTGGGAGAAATGTTCACGGCTTCATCTGTAAACCTTATTTGAAGCTCTGTGTAAAACAAAAGAACATTTGGTTCAGATCTTAAACGGGACGAGAGTTTGATCGTCCTCGGATAATTGCTACAAGTCTCCACTGTCATTGACGGTGAAAAGACGAATAAGCAATAATCATAATGTGTGTGGCGCAGTGGGTTGTGCGTAGGTGTTGGGGTCAGGGGGGGCGCAGGTTCAAACCCCACTGCAGTCAGCATGTCGTTGTGTCCTTGAGACACTTCACCTCAAGTTGCTCCTGTGGGGATTGCCCACAGTATTGAGTATGTAAGTCGCTTTGGATAAAGGCGTCTAACAAGTGACATGTAATGTAATACATTTGATTTATAAAGCGCTTTTCAAGCAAGTAAAGCAGTAAAATAACAACACAAGTAAAAAGAGCTAAGCTAGGTGGAGTAAGGGCGAGGGGTTAGTGGATTAGGAGTGGAAGGTGAGTTTTGAGGGACCGTTTGAATGATGCGAGAGTGTTGGCAGATCGGACGTACATGTTCCTAATCTGTCCGGGTGTGTTCAGGCTGCTGGAGCAGGTCCCGGCTCAGATGGGCGAGGGGGCGCTGCGCTGGGCGAGGCTGGTCATCCCGCTGGTGGTGCACTCCGCCTCTAAAGTGCGTCTCCGGGCAGCAGCAGCCTTAGAGACGGGCCTCCCTCTGCTGCTGGAGAAACAGACCGAGGTGGCGGCCATTATCGAGCCCATGATGTCCACTGTGAGTACAATACAAAGGGGCTTTATTGGCATGACCGCATTTTAAACATAGTGTCGCCAAAGCATTCCGCCCAAGGCGTTTATAACACTAAACATACATGTGAGTGTCTCTGAGTAACTGTTTGGTTTAGCTGAGTTTATTTGTTTATAGTGTCGTGGACAGTCCCCATTGATCAACTGTCACAAAGAACAGTAAATGGGGCAGCTTAAGAAAAACATTGCTAATTTCCAGCTGTTTTATTTGTTTAATGCATTGTTGGGGGACCTGTGATCCAAGTTGTTCTTACTCCTTATGAAGATTAATACCTTTTTTAAATCTGAAAATTGACTTTTAAAAAAGCAGACGCAATATTTACTTAAAAGCAGATGTTTTTTTTAAAGTGATAAACTGATATACACGAAGAACTAAATGAACTAGTTACATTTTCACGATGCATTACTCTCTCACGGTCAGCCTACGTCGTGTTGATCACCAGCAAAGAGGAGTTGAGCGGTGTCAGTAATTCTTCTGATGTGCTGTTTTCTCTCAGAAACTGATCCCAGAGCTGCAGAAGCTTTTCGTGTCCAAGAATGAAACGAACGTCCTGAAGCTCTGGCCCTTATTTATAAAACTGCTGGGGAAGGTAAGTGTGTTTATAGACCCGCCTGCTCTGTCTCTGAGATATAAGTAGTTGGTTTCCTATGTAGATCACATATTTGGCCTGAAGTCAGATGCATTTTGATGTAATATAACATTCGGTTGGTCTTGTATTATTAAACAGATTGTTATATATTTGCTGCACAGATGCTGCACAGAGGCGGCCCCTTCATCAACTCCCTGCTCCACCTGGAGGAACTGGGTTTCCGCAGCTCGTCCCCGACCATCAAGAAGATCGCCTTCATCGCCTGGAAGAGCCTCATCGATAACTTTGCTCTGAATCCAGGTGAGCTCTTTAGTCCCAGATTTTATTTCCTCAGATTAAAGGTCCCCTATTATAGTGTCTTTCATCAGTATATCACAGCTCTCAGATTTATACAGAACATGTCTCTGATTGGCTCCAAACACCAACGGATCATTGGAGCATTACCCATAATCCCCTCTGTTTCAGCCCTGTTTCAAAAGTGCTGATTCTCTGGGTGTTTCTCAATGTCGAGGACGCTTGCTTGGTAGCACATGTCTTCCGAGTCACTTGCTTCAGAAGCGAGGCAAGAATCCTTCCTAGCCTCAGAAAACAAAGAATGGTGGAACAGGCTAACAGGTGCGAGGCCCCGCCTTAAATGGTTACCTTGGTTGCTAATGGTTACACAGGCCAAAACATTGTTATGACATCAAGTGGCCAAAATCTGATCGGCTCATTTTCAGACAGGTTTTTATAGAAATGGATCAGGACAAAAAGAGTGGATTTTGCATACTAGGTGACCTTTAACCTCTTTTGAGCTCTGTATTAAGCTTTGGTGTGTGTGGTTTCCTCCATGTCGCTCCTGAAGACATCCTGTGCAGCAGTAAGCGTATGAAGCTCCTCATGCAGCCGCTGGCCTCCATCAACGTGCGGACGGAGGTCCTGATGCTCACCAAGGTGGAGGTCTGGTGGTACCTGGTGGTCCAGCTCGGGCCAAACCTGGCACCCAACTTTGATCAGGTCAGTCATGCCGCTTTATGTTTATATAAATATATATGTTAGTCTGTGGAATAACTGAACCGATGCACTGAAATATTGAACAGGTCTGTCTAAACTGAAAGTATTATTTAGGAGCCAAATCATGAATGGTTATGAACAGGACCTGTAAAATTCCTATTTGTTATTTCTTGTAATTGTAAAAGTAATTTCTTTCTGATTGTTTTGCAACAAACAAGACAAACATGTCGCTAATGACGATGACCTAATATTTTATATATAAGGAAAATGTATGCTAGTGGGGGTAGGACCAGAACAGTTTTAAGCTTCTTCTTGCCCCTGTTGAGCATGACGGAGACTATTTGAGAATTATTATTTATTTTTTTGTACTTTGTTATAATTATGAGTGAGAAAGAAAAAAAATACAATAATGTATGTTTTTGTTTGACAAGTTCAATACATTTACTAAAAATATATGTATCCGCTACGGTGATGCCTCAAACCCCTGCGCCTTCGAAAAACATGAACATCTCTAGGACTGAATAAAAAATATTAAGAAGATGGAAAATCCTCCCTGTTTTCTGGTTGGCAGTTAAAGGACCTTTCCGTCATCGCTTCTTGTCTTCAGATAGGGTCCTCTTGATATCCAGGTCACGTGGAGCCTTTTGCACACGGCCCGAACACAATTAAAATGTATCATGTTTTAAAAAACCCTCCAAAAAATCTAAAGTTCTGTCTCCTTTGCTTTGCAACCTGGAAGCAAGTAACACGCACATGTGTTTGTGAATATTTTTCAAACATGCATAACATTTCAGTGTTGGTATACAACGGTTATGAATCGATTGTTTACTTGTCTATTTAAAAAGAGGTGGAGTATATTCGTAATTATTGCGTTCTTTCACAATGAAAAGTTTTTTTTGTGCCGATACTATTTCCTTAATTCCAAAAAACGAATTATTAAAAATATAAATAAACTTAATTGTTCCAAGTTCTTTAGTAACTGTAGTTGAATGCTGTTCCAAATGTGCAATTACACATTTTTAATGCATGCTTTCATTATTATGTAGCATTTCAGACTTAAAAAGTACAAGTTGTCCTCATTGAAACTGCACTATTGAAGTTGAGTCAATGAAAGGTATCTTGTCAGTTCCCCCGAGATGCACTGCAGTTGGACATTATGCTGGGGGTGATCAGCGTTTCTCTCTCTGCAGGTTTCTGTTCCTCTGCTCCAATGCACCATCGGGTCCGAGTCCTCTTCAGTCCCAGGAACTCCCTCTAGATCTGTGGGTCAGAACGGTGCCGCCCCACCTGGAACTCCAAAGACCGGTACGTTCACATCCACCTTCCTCCACCCAGGCATGTGGACCAGGGACTGGAGTCACATGATCAAGTCAAAGTCAACTTTACTGTCCATCTCAAAATATGTTTGTACACACAGAAAGATCTTACCTTGGTTGCTGATTGGCTAATGGTTACCAAGCCAACACATCGTGATGACATCATAAAGTGGCCAAAATCTGATCAGCTCATTTTCAGACAGGTTTTTATAGAAATGGATCAAAAAGAGAGAGAATCTTTGTTCCTGAAACTTTCAGAGTCTCTTTCCACAGAGGGGACACATGTTGATGTAGAAGAGACATGAAGAAGAGGGGACACATGCTGATGTAGAAGAGACATGAAGAAGAGGGGACACATGTTGATGTAGAAGAGACATGAAGAAGAGGGGACACATGTTGATGTAGGAGAGACATGAAGAAGAGGGGACACATGGTGATGTAGAAGAGACATGAAGAAGAGGGGACACATGCTGATGTAGAAGAGGCATGAAGAAGAGGGGACACATGTTGATGTAGAAGAGACATGAAGAAGAGGGGACACATGGTGATGTAGAAGAGACATGAAGAAGAGGGGACACATGTTGATGAAGAGGGGACACATGTTGATGTAGAAGAGACATGAAGAAGAGGGGACACATGTTGATGTAGAAGAGACATGAAGAAGAGGGGACACATGTTGATGTAGAAGAGACATGAAGAAGAGGGGAAACATGTTGATGTAGAAGAGACACGAAGAAGAGGGGACACATGTTGATGTAGAAGAGACACGGAGAAGAGGGGACACATGTTGGTGTAGAAGAGACATGAAGAAGAGGGGACACATGTTGATGTAGAAGAGACATGAAGAAGAGGGGACACATGTTGATGTAGAAGAGACATGAAGAAGAGGGGAAACATGTTGATGTAGAAGAGACATGAAGAAGAGGGGACACATGCTGATGTAGAAGAGACATGAAGAAGAGGGGACACATGTTGATGTAGAAGAGACATGAAGAAGAGGGGACACATGTTGATGTAGAAGAGACATGAAGAAGAGGGGAAACATGTTGATGTAGAAGAGACATGAAGAAGAGGGGACACATGTTGATGAAGAAGAGACATGGAGAAGAGGGGACACATGTTGATGTAGAAGAGACATGAAGAAGAGGGGACACATGTTGATGTAGAAGAGACATGAAGAAGAGGGGAAACATGTTGATGTAGAAGAGACATGAAGAAGAGGGGACACATGTTGATGTATAAGAGACATGAAGAAGAGGGGACACATGTTGATGTAGAAGAGACATGAAGAAGAGGGGACACATGTTGATGTAGAAGAGACATGAAGAAGAGGGGACACATGTTGATGAAGAGGGGACACATGTTGATGTAGAAGACATGAAGAAGAGGGGACACATGTTGACATAAAAGACATGAACAATTTGATTTAGCATAATACAGGCATGAAAATCACTCACCTTTCAGCGAAATTCGCCGTTTTGAATCCAAAATAGGTCGTTTGTGTGATTCATGTAGATCTGCAATAAAAATATTTTTGGGGTATGGGGGGGGGGTTAGGGACCCGGAGTAATCTGCGGCCGCGAGCTGTTATGTGCCATCATGACACGCATGGTGTTCTTTTTTTATATATTATAATGCAGGTTGATGCTTTAAAATATGGAATATTCAACATTTTCTTCCGGGGGAGCATGCCCCCGGACCCCCCTAGAGGGATAATATCCGTCTCACCTTTTTCACCCCTGACCTGTTTTCATGCCTGATAATAGGTGACCTTTAAATATTCCAGTAATGTTTGTTACATGTTTTTATTTGTTTGAATACTTGTTTAAAGGTTTACTTACAAAATCTGTGCCGGGACGACGGATGAAAAATAGCCTCTTGGCACACAGAAATGTTGATAATGTGCACGATCCCTGTTAATGAATGCTATGTTCTGTCCTCCCTCTGCAGGCGGCACTCCAGGCTTCAACAGCTCGGCCAACACGTCTCGGCTGAGTCTGAACTCCAGCGTCCACGGCTCCAGCAGCTTCGCCTCCATCCAGCTGCTGGGCCTGGAGATGCTGCTCCACTACTTCCTGGGACCGGAGGTCGCTGCTGCAGCGGCCAAGAACAAGCTCACCCTCAGTCTCGGTGAGAGTCACTCTCTAATACTCTGACTTCTCCTCCGGTCTTAGTGTGTGGGTAAAACAGCCACATGAACAATGACGTGTTTTAGTATCAGAAAGTTACAGGAAAATGGCAATAAGCATGTTGGTGGCTCCCGTACAGGCTGCTTGTTTACGTACTCTTGTGGCGCGTTGCCACTACAGCCGAGCCGTGCGGGCCCGTTTTTGGTTGCGTTTCCACTTGGTGTAGTTCCGGCTAGCGGGTCCTATTTCACATTTTTCGGTCCCCATAAAATCGAGGTTCTTTCCGGGCCAACAACCAGGCTGAGTCGGGCTGAGTCGGGCTGAGCATGCTAAACTAGAGAGAATCGCTGGCAAGGGGGCTACAACTACAACAAGATGAACATATTTGACCGTGATTTAATTGTAATACACGTTTCAAAATGATGCCGAAGTGACAACATGCTGATACCGGTTAGTAAAAACCATGAATTAATGCTTTGACAAGTCTGCAGACAGACGGCAGGCGAAGAACCTTTTAAAATGCGTGCTTTCTAAATGTAGCTTGGCTAAGCTAACGTTATACATGCTCCGACCGTCCACACTCACAGCAACGGCCTACAGACATAAATAAACCAGCGACTGTATCCTCCATGACACAGGCAGTCTGTGGTTTGGACTTGTTTAACTTGTGTCTAGTTTTAGAACAGATATGAGGAGCTGTGAGCTCTGAGTGCTAAGAGCTAAGAGCTGTGTTGTCAAGATGACGTCACGGCTCCGCCTACACTGCGTTACTATAGTTACTGAACTGTAATGTAAATGCGCGATAAAGCAGAGGTGGGAGTACGTCCTACATGAGCAAGTCTCAAGTCTTGACCTACAAGTATCAAGCAAGTCCCAAGTCACTGTGGTGAGAGCCGAGTCAAGTCATACGACAGTCTGATGAAAGAGCCCAGTGTCCGCATTTAAATCAGTTAAAAGACAGTGGTGATGAAAATGGATTAAACCCACACTATGATCTTCATTACATACAGAGTTCATCATTTGAAAACTAATTTAGACCGATGACAATCATATTGGATTCATATTAACCCTAGAACTGCAGACAATGTAGCTAGGACTCAAGAAGTCTGTTAAAAAAGGCAGAACTCCAGGTGAGAAAATCAAACACCGGTATGGTGAAAAAAGAGAGAACTATTCGAAGCAGAAAAAAAAACAGCGTCAAATATACCATCTGACAAAGGCCTGCGCTATAATGCTTCAATTAACCTGCTGTTCTTTATAATATACTCCGATCAATAGGAGACAGAGATGTTAAGTTATACATCAAGGGTTTTTATTATTATTTACAGCAGGGGTGGGGAACTTAAGAGACGTTACGCTCGTGTTGTGTTCAAGGAACCTGTCATTGGCCAGGAAAAACAGGCACTCGCTTGTTTAATTATTTTGCGGTCTAGATTTCTTCTTCTTTTTTGAAGTGAGAAGTCGTCCGTCAGTCGGACTGACGGACGGACCCCCCCCCCCAAAATGAAAACTCTTCGGTTCTCCACGAATTATACGAGTCGCCCAAATCAGCGTTAAAAAAGCGGGAGGCGCCGAAAAGCGACTAATTTGCATTTTCCATTACACATATTTAATTTAAATGTCTGTTAACACTAGAACCGCCAACAGCGTCAGCGCCTACAGAGATATCATTTTCAAATCATTTAATTTGTTCCTCTTCATTATTTCCTTATAAACTAAGTAGGATGATTTAAAACTCACTTAATTTGGTTAATTTAGAAATTGCTTCAGTTTATCATCACAACAGATCAAAAAGTTCAGATTAATTTTACAATAAATCAAGGAATGAAGCACTTCTACAAACAACATAATTAAAACATTTAAACAAACTACTAAAAGTAGATGAACTACATTATTCAAAAGTTTACAGTAACTTCTGATAATAACACATGGGAAATAAACGAGGCATCTCTTTTCCTCTCTCTCTCTCTCTCTTTCTCTTTCTCTCTTTCTCTTTCTCTTTCTCTTTCTCTCTCTTTCTCTCTCTCTCTCTCTCTCTCTCTCTCTCTCTCTCTCTCTCTCTCTCTCTCTCTCTCTCTCTCTCCTCTGACAGCCCGTCAGTATCAGGGTTAGTCAAAATGAATCCCTGGCGGTTCTAGTGTTCATTTACCGTTTTGTCTTCTCTTTGCTTAATCGATTTGAAACCAAGTCTAACGTAGCTTAACCTTAGCGTTAGCTTTCTAGCTAACACAACACACGCACCTTTCTCTGTGGGGTGTGTTGTAGTGACGAATGAAGTTGGATGTCGTGGTGGTCGAGTCACTGATCTTTATGCTGCAAAATCGATTATTCGGCAGCCCTGGCGAATAATAATCGATTATTCGACCGACCGAGCTTGCATTTAACTTCCTTTGGACTTGTAAGTTCGAAGTAGTTCCACGAGGAACTCTTTTTACCTGCCGCTTTGTTCATCTTTAGGCGCACGTGTGAGGGAGAGGGGGGGCGGCAGTCTGCTCTGCACGCAGGCTTCCTCCAAGTTTACAGTAAAACAAACTGGTGGTGTGACCAATGACAATTATTAATACTATTACTATTATTAGCATATATTTATATATATTTTGGTTGAAACTAAGCCAAAAAAAACAAAAAAAAAACATAAATAATAAAAAAAAAAAAAAAAAAATCGATTTTTAAAAATAATATTCGATTATGGAGACTGTAGCGAATAATCGAATAATCGCTGGCATCCCTACTAATTACCGTCATCGACAACATAATCCTTGAATCCAAACTTCACTATTTGTGGAGTAACGCTAGCCGCTGCCGTGTTAACTGAGACTCCTGCCGTCTAGTGGGTTGCCAGGTTTGCGCGCACGGCGCTATAATCACGTTGTTCGAAAAACTAAACGTAATATCTCACTACAAAAGCAAATATTTAATTTTAAACAGTCAAGTCCTTTCAAGTCATCTATCTCAAGCTTAAGTCAAGTCTCAAGTCATGAATACCAAGTCAAGTCTTTTATCAATGTTAGTCAAGCAAGTCTTAAGTCATGTCATGTGACTCGAGTCCCCACCTCTGCCATAAAGTGAGCCAGTCCTAACGAGGCCTAGCCGTGAAGTTGAAATGCGCCATTAGTTTACCATTAAAGATTTTAAGGTTAACTCTTCCATTAATCAAACCACAGCTTTAAAGTCGAGTCTCAGGAACACGATTGTGTTTGAAATCATAATTTGCCCAACAGTGAAATGGAAACATGTGGAGAGTCTCTCATCCTTCATGCCCTTATGTTCAATATTTTGGCTTTTTCAGAGCCCTTGAAGCACCCTCTCCTCTCTGGCTCCTCCTCTTTCACTAAACATGCCGCTGTGCTCACCTTCTGCCTCCGAGACGGATTCATCAACGTCGGCAAAGACGCTCCAGGTAAGCTTCACTGAGTCGATGGAAATTCACCCCTGATGCTTTCTTTCAGTAAAGTAATGCCCTCTCCGCCTTCTGTCGTCATTTGGAATAATGCCATTTATTGTTGTCCAGGTTGAATTAAACTCGGACTTCTGTGACCTGGTTGTTTTAACAAAGTCATGTTCCCATCTCTTCTCTCAGATTCTCTTCTCTCCGTCTTATGGACGAATCTTGTCCGGTTTGTCAACTTATCGATAGAGTCCGGTGAGTGCTTTCATGGTTTATTCCTTTTTAATATGCAACGAGGAGAGTATTGTGTCCTTGGGCAAGACACTTCACCTGAACTTGCCCCTGTGGGTATTGTCCACAGTGACCATTGCATGTATATAAAAAAAACATGTGTAATGTGTATCTGTAAAGCGCTTTGAGCACTGGAAAAGCGCTATAATAAATGCAAGGAATTATTATTGTCAAAGCAATGCGCGCCACGCTCTTGTGTTCATCTTCCAAATGCGATCAACATTGGAGGCAGTGGGTTGTGCGTCAGGGGGGGCACAGGTTCAAACCCCACTGCAGTCAGCATGTCGTTGTGTCCCTGAGACCCTTCACCCCAAAGTGCTCCTGTGGGGATTGCACAGTATTGAGTATGGAAGTCGCTTTGGATGAAAGCGTCTAACAAGTAACGTGTAATTTAAAAAAATTAAATCATGTGGAAAATTGAGGCTATTGAGGAATTACATTTTAATTTTAAAGTTTGACTATCATTTTAATAAAGTCCCTTATGGGCTTCCATAACAAACTTTGATGACTTGATGCCAGCTTTAAGAAGTAGGGTCTTATAACACTTGAGAGTGTGCTGAAGACCCTATGGTTGTCCTACATATGTATGTGTTCTGGTTTTTATTCTCTTTCCGTTGTTTTCTTATCTCGTTCTATTTTATTATCCTGTCTTTTCATTGTTTGCAGTGACACTGTCATCTGTTGGTTAATCCGTAAAGCCCACTGAGACAAACCTGTTTTAATATCGGGCTGTGTAAACTTTATTAGATTAGTAAGTGATTTTCCTGCTGCTGTATATATGCACTTGTCCTAATGGAGAGTCAGTGGAGTTGTGGCTGCTGCTCAGCTGTGTGTGGATCTTAAAGTCGTGGTCCCCGCCTCGCAGCGCCACATAGAGCACTGTGATTGGATCAGGGCTGTCACATGAGAGCAGGATCAGAGACCCCGTCCTCCTCTCCCCCCGACCCACTCCCACGTTGCATCAGTTTAAGTCAGAGCGGTCGGATCCTCGTGGTCTCGACTGCAGTGAAGAGAGACGAACTCTGAGGGGCTCGTCCCCAATGATGACCCTCTCCTCTCAAACCAGACTCGTGTCTTTCTCTGAAGCAGATGGGACAAGAGCTTTGTTGTTGAGTTTAATGTTGTTGTTGTTGTTCAGCAGGCAGTAAGAAGGATCGTCACGGAGGGGAAGTCCTGACTCTGATGCTCCAGGCTCTGCAGAGCATCGTCGCCTCAGAAGCTCTGCCGGCAGCCAAAGTGCTGGTGAGACGGATTAAATAGAAATAAACATCTTCCATGAACCGAACCTAAACTCGATTTACAAATGGACACGCAATAAATGTAATTAATCATTTAAAAATATCAAAGGTCATATTTTTATGTTTCCTTCAGACTAAACGACTTTAAAGGCGGCACATACACGGGCTAGAGTTCAGTTATGAAGTTTAATAATCCTCTGAATGTATATTAATTTAGAAGTGTAATCGGGAACACTTTACCAACATGTATTATTTTAATGTTTCATAACAGATCTTTAACTTTATTTGTTTTAACATCAAATCATTAAAGCCTTTTAATTTATTTAGCTCTATTTTAAGATCCTTAGAAAGACCACACATCTTACCTAAAACTGTTTCACCTATTTACAGTTTTTAACTCTTATACCTTTTTGAAATTGATGTATTGTTTCTTCGACCTTAAACCTGCTGATCTGGCGGTTTGTTTTTTATTGTCCGACTCAAATATCTTTAATTCCTGACGTCCTGATGATGAAGTTGAAGTGGCTAAAATCCAAATGTCTCTAACCGTTGAGTGTTTTCTCAGATTCTCCTCGAGGCCACAGTGAGAGGTATTCCTCAGAGAGTTCTGGGCTCCGCGTCGTATCAGGTCGGCAAGATGGACGTGCTGAATGCGAGTACTTCTCCTTCCTCTGTACCGTACTGTTCACAAGCTGTTTTACTGGAAATGTTCTTAAGGTGGTTTATTGAAACGTTCGTTTGATCCTCAGGGAACGCCGGCGCTGTTCCTCGTGCTCCTCCTCTACAACAGCAGCATGCTCCCCGCCTACATCGAGGACGAGAGGTGGGTCTCATGTTCATTTTTAATAATCAATGATTATTTATATAGCCCAATATCACAAATGTTACACTTCAGTGTGTACAGAATATCAGTATGACAATACAACACCCTCTGTCCTTAGACCCTCGCATCGTACAAGGAAAATAATAATACTAGGGCCGGGACTTTAACGCGTTAATTAAGATGAATTAATTACACAAAAATTAACGCATTTTAATCGCACTTTAATCGCACTTATTTTTGCACTGCGGAACGTTTCTCACTGGATGAGTTTCTCACTGGATGAGTTTCAGGCGTACCGATTATACTGGAGCACCAACTGATGTTCATGACTTCAGCATGGGACTTCAAACAACAACAAACCACGGTGAACAATAGTCAAACATGAACGAACCAGCTGATGAGGCCGCTTTGGTCGGCCCTGTGGATGGGACATTTTGTTTTAAAAAAACGGACGGATGGAAGCGTCGATAAGAGCACGGCTGTGTGCAAATTATGCAAAAAATAATTTGCATATCACCGCAGCACATCAAGCCTAAAGTATCACCTAAATGCAAAGCATGTAGCAGCTAGCATGTAGCAGCTAGCATGTAGCAGCTAGCATGTAGCAGCTAGCATGTAGCAGCTAGCATGTAGCAGTTAGCCTGACTCCGAGTGCAGGGAACCACACCCTGACCCAACCCACACTCAACCAGACGACTGGTTTCAGGGCCAGGATAAGTAAGTCCCCGTCTGAGAAAATAACCAGCTCACTGGCTCACTGGATTTGGGCTCGACATTAAGGACTGCCCGATGGCCCGGGGCCATCTAGTATTTAGCTTGGGCAATGAAGCCTCACCTGCTGGTTGCCCGATCGGGCAATCTATTATGCCAGTATCATGCAGCTCGCGGATCCAGTACAGGGTTCGTACGGTCATTGAAAACCTGGAAAAGTCATGGAAATTGAAAATGCAAATTCCAGGCCCTGGAAAAGTTCTGGAAAACAATATTTTTCCCAAAGTTTTTGGAAAAGTCATGGAAATGTAACTAAAGTTGCCTCAAATATAATTTACATTTAATCTAATCGCTGAAATAATCTGCGGTCGCGAGCCATTATGTGCCATCATGACGCGCATGGTGTTATTTTTTAATATATGAAGTGCGAGCTGTGTGCTCGAGTCTTCCTGCCTGGAACCAACCGCTGGTGAACAGCTGTGAGAACGGGCCGTTCAGGTGTTCAGAGCAGAGCGGCAGAGCGTGATGTGAACTGGAAAGTTTTTCTGTCGCAATATCATTTAAAGGAATGGTCCACTCATTAGATAATTAATCAAAACTTCAGTATTTAGTGAAACGTTATGTTTAAACCATACCCTGAAGAAATCAGCGATATTCCCCGGTAAATAATGATTTTATAGCTCTTTTTTATCAAGACCTGTATATTCCGTCTGGCCGCAGCCATGTTTGCCATTTTCAGTAGTCACGTGATGGTCGTGACGTCATCCATGCGTTCACTTTGTCAACACACGGAAACATGGCGGAGTATTTCAGTTCGGACTCGTCAGCAGAGGAACAAGTTTTGACCAATGTGAAGAGATTGGATGGGGGAATTCAGCCATACATATCAGTATGACAATACGACACCCTCTGTCCTAAGACCCTCACATCGTACAAGGAAACACTTCCGAAGAAAACCCCCAGTTTAAAGGGAACATGGGAGAAACCTCAGGGAGAGCAACAGAGGAGGGATCCCTCTCCCAGGACGGACAGACGTGCAATAGATGCCGTGTGTAAATTGAAAAGATAATACATTTGCAACATAGGTAGTCCAGATGTTTGGAAATGCATGTGTGTATAATAGGAAGATGATATAAGATACTATATGTATGCATGTAGTACCACCCTTGCTAGCGATTCCCTCTCTAGTTTAGCATACTCAGCTTCGTTGTCCCTGGCCATAGAATCACGATTTTATGGGGCCGGAAAAACTGGGGGGAAATACACACTAGCCGGTACTACGCTATATGGAAAGGCCACCAAAAACTGTCCTGGCCTGGACGTTAAAACGGGGCTAGCCGCTGCAATGGAAATGCGCTATAACATACCTTATTCTTACTCCGAGCACTACTTCTGCTCCTCCGTCGCTTCACACTTGCAGAGGGCGATTTCTCTACTGGCCGAACTGGTGTCCTGGTCGGTGATGACACCAGAAAGACCGATGGTACTGCATCTCCATTGAGTAATGGTTGTTCTTTAAATCCCATGTTATGTTGTATCATACTCTCAGAGTAGTCGTCCGGAAATGTGAAATGTTCGCTGCATACATGAGCCTGTAAATCTCTCGGTTCGGGCCGGCCACATTTCGCTAGCCACTGCCTCCGAATGTACTTCTTATGCTTACCTTTTGGCAACAGATGGAACCGAGCATTCCGTGGATTGTTCCTATCCGAATTATGGCAATATTTCGCGATGCAGTGAGGCATATTTGAATAGAGAAACTACAGTAAATAACATGGAGATCAACGTGTCTTCGAAAACCAAACGCATGGATTACGTCACGTCCGGGAAATGGCGGCGCCCACAGTGTTGATGTTATTTCGGTATATAATCAGTTTAAAATCACTGATAATGTCATCGGATTAAAAAAATGCATACCATTCCTTTAAGGAATAGTTGAGCTAGCTAGCTAGCTAGCTAGCTCAACTATTCCTTAAAGGAATGGTATGCGTAGGCAGTGTGTGAAAGGCAGTGCGTGAAAAGCAGTGCGTGAAAAGCAGTGCGTGAAAAGCAGTACGTGAAAAGCAGTGCGTGAAAGGCACTGCGAGCTCGTCTTCTCAGAGGCTGAGTTAACCCTCCCGCTGCCTCCTGGCGCTGCAGAGATGTCATGAAGTGAAGCAGGTGTTCCTTCTATAAACGGCTGCGGGCAGCAGATACCGTGAGAGTCACGGACAGGAATTCATAGATCAAGGCAGACTGGTGCACACACTCTCCTCTCCTGTTTTGCCGATCAGGTGCTTAAACAAATATAGCTCTACACCCAGGGGCGGACTGGGACTACAAATCAGCCCGGAACTCTCGACCGCAAGTAAATACCGCTAGTAAATTGTCGGGGGGGGGGGGGTGCTAGTGACTTACAGAGGTAGACATTAAGGGTAAAATGCCACTGGCCCTCTGTTCATATTTGGTTTATTAAAATAATGATATTGTGGTCATTGTTAAAAAATGTCTGCTATTTTTATTATTAATATTTGTATAATGCGCTTTCTGCCTTCCTGTCATTAGGAGTTAGACATGTAATGGCTATGTAATAGATTTGATTAGAACCTTCATTATCCTAAACTGGTGGGACATTTCGCCAATACCTTTATATTGTCTACTCTTCACTTACTTGTCAGCATAGGTCGGCATTGATGTACAGAGCCGACAGAAGACCTTGTTTATATTGGCATCATATTGAGAGGTGACGCGTCCTGAAACCAGGAAGTAGCTGCTGGTTCCCTCCACAAAAAAGCAATGGAATTTCTCCACAGGGTTTTGGAAAATAGCTGGAAATAAGGTCTGTGGAAAACAAACCTATTTGATAAATGCACGTTTTGTTCAGCTGGATAATCTCCACATGTCTACCCTACTTTTATAATGTTCGAATCATAAATCTAATCGATAGATTATAAAAGGGTTTTAGGATGCGTGACCGCACCACTAGAAGCCAACTCCATCGATCAAGCTGAAACTTTCTCTCCCTCTTCTTCTCATGCTCCCTGTCACTCTCCTTTAACTCCTCCGGTGACTTTCTTTTATTTGAAGATTGTTTTTTGCCCGGCGCTTGGCCGGTTACCGCTGGTATTAAAAACATTTTGGCGAATGGTTAGGTGGCGTGATAGTCTGTAGTGAAGGAGCACACTCACCGGAGCCTGCTCGCGCTGCGCTCCGCAGCAAACAGCAGTTTGCTTTTCACCCAACAACGACAACCGACTCACGGAACGCTATGTTGTAGCGTTGATAAACGAAACAATTTAACTAAATTGCTAGTCAAAATACCAATACCACAGGACAATTTTTTTTAAGGCAATATTTTTAGTGGCCCGAGCGCGGGCAAGTGGAAAGTACGTTATGCTGGCTTGGGGTGTCTTAATAGTGCTTCAGGGCCAGCGGGCCATTTAATGTCGAGCCCTGCCGGTTACCGGCCGGCCCACATCGTCCGACCGGCCCACTTCAATACCGGCCCATCGGGATTCGTCCCGATGGCCAGTCCGCCCCTGTCTACACCCCTGGCCGAAATGTCCTTAAAATGAAGTCCGAGTTCGACATTTTAATTCATGTCCTGCCAACACTGGCAGGACAGAAGGCGACACGCCCTTTCTAAGCCGTGTCCCTCACTCCTCACATCCCAAGCTGCATCCCCAACAAGTGTATTATGTTGTTACATCGTTTCAGATGTGATGTTTCAGTTGTGCTCTTGATAAGCCATTAAAACAGTAAAACACGTTCAGTTTCCTTTTGCTTTTTGTGTCTCCTGTTCACCAAAACATACCCATTTTAGATGGAAAAAGAAAGTAATCCAAAAGTAATCTAAAAGTAATCTGATGACGTTACTTTTTAAAGACACGTAACTGTAAATGTATTCGGATTACTTTCAGAGCCATGTAATCAGTAACTGATTACATTTACAAAGTAACCCTCCCAACCCTGCATGTAGCCTACCTCTGAACTGTAGTGGAGTCGAAGTACACCATGTACCTCTGAACTGTAGTGGAGTCGAAGTACACCATGTACCTCTGAACTGTAGTGGAGTCGAAGTACACCATGTACCTCTGAACTGTAGTGGAGTCGAAGTACACCATGTACCTCTGAACTGTAGTGAGTAGAAGTACACCATGTACCTCTGAACTGTAGTGAGTAGAAGTACACCATGTACCTCTGAACTGTAGTGGAGTCGAAGTACACCATGTACCTCTGAACTGTAGTGGAGTCGAAGTACACCATGTACCTCTGAACTGTAGTGGAGTCGAAGTACACCATGTACCTCTGAACTGTAGTGAGTAGAAGTACACCATGTACCTCTGAACTGTAGTGGAGTCGAAGTACACCATGTAACTCTGAACTGTAGTGAGTAGAAGTACCTCTGAACTGTAGTGAGTAGAAGTACACCATGTAACTCTGAACTGTAGTGAGTAGAAGTACACCATGTACCGCTGAACTTTTTAAATCCCAGCTAAAAACTCACCTCTTTGCACTGGCTTTTAATACTAGTTGAGCATTACAATTTTGTATTTGTATGTGTTTTTTATTTATTTATTTTTTATATGTTTCTAGTTATTGTGCTTTTTATTATGTTTTTAATTATTGTTTTTATTATCGTACTCCCATTGGGTTATTCACTATTGTAGTTACTGCCTGCCCTGTACAGCACTTTGGTCAGCCGAAGGTTGTTTTAAATGTGCTATATAAATAAAGATTGATTGAGATTGATTGAACTGTAGTGGAGTAGAAGTACACCATGTACCTCTGAACTGTAGTGAGTAGAAGTACACCATGTACCTCTGAACTGTAGTGAGTAGAAGTACACCATGTACCTCTGAACTGTAGTGGAGTCGAAGTACAAAGTAGCAAAACATTGAAATACTTAATAAAGTACAAGTATCTCAAAACTGTACCCACGTATAGTACTTGTTGAGTTTATGAACTTAGTTACACCAGTGGCTATACAGATACAAAGACTAAGCCTTGAACAGAGGCATGAAAATACATTTTCAAAATGCTCAACAGTGCTGCCAGAATTATAAACTGACTGCTACACAATTAAAATAAATGCTTTTATATATTTCTATTAGATTTGACTCTTTGGCGTTTCTGTTATTACCTGCTGCTTTAGTTGTTCTGACTGCTAACATCATCTGTTATTAATTATTTTAAAGCCGATATCCCGTGGGGTCGGGGGGCTCGGATCCTTGTCACCTTTTTCATACCTGATGAGTTTGCCTCCCTGACTACAGTTGCTTCAGCGTGTAGAAGCTAGTAAGCCTACTATTGGATTTGTTTTAGATAGGCACCACATGTTTCATATGCAAACCTTATTTTCCTGTTACATGTTCAAATAAAACATTTTCAGTGGTGATTTTTGTTTGGTCATGGAAAATGAGGTAAAGGTCATTGAGAGGTTATGGAAAAGTCATTGAAAATCATTGGTGAAAAAGTGTATGAACCCTGCCAGTAATGAGTGACCCGACAGTAAAACTAAACACATCTATAACTAGTTTAGGTAGTTTGAGAGGTAATTAAAATAGCTACGTGTGATATTCTAACCTGGTGTGTGTTTTGTCCGCTCACCGCTGCATGTGATCATGCAGAGCTGCGTGTCGAGTCTCGACTCGTCAGCAGCAGCTGATCTCTCTCTCCCGTCAGATTAGACTTCACTCGCGTTTATGTCCATATCGATCAGATCCAGCTAGTTCTAGCTAATGATATGACTACCTGCTTATTAAAAGACAACTACACAATAAGTGTCGCTATGCAACTGGGTGAGGCCACAAAGTATAGCGCAGCATTATGCATTTGTTTACATGCCCACCGGAGCCCCGAGGCATTACCAACAGATCAACGCACAATCAACCCATACAGGACATCTCTTTCTCCACATTACGTGTTAGACATTAGAGTTGACTCTTCTTGTCTGTCACATACTATTCTTTTCTGTCACATAAGTGGCTCAACTGAAGCGGTATTGCTCTAAAGGGAAATTATTTTGACCGAAGATATTTAGATTTGCCGGCTAACGGGAACTCTGACGTGTGCTTCGCGGATGCGCTCGGCTCCTCTCGACTGCTGCTCGGGTCTGCTCGGTCAGCTTCCGGATGAGGAGGCATTCGTTCGACCACCTTAGAGTAGTTAACATTACAAACATTTTTAACAGGGGCCATAATAGTGTAAATAATGTTTGTTTTGGCAGTTATAACTGAATGTAATGTTTTCTACTTTTTTCCATCTGGGAAAGCATTTGCCTTCATCAGATGGAAAGTGTTTTGACCAACAACTTAAGTATTTCTTACAGCTATGCAGGGCAAACAAGAACAAGCAAACAAGTGAAATGAAGAATAAAATTGAAATTGTACAATATAATATTGTGGTGGTTCATCTTATAATTCAGTCTAGAGAATGCACCAGACAGCATCTAAGACCTGCAAAAATTAACGGAGGCCCCCCAAACCCTTCGTGCCATTTCGTCCGCGTGCATTTTTCAGGGCAATCTCTATTGGGCTCAGGGCCATCTGTAAATTAGCTTCGATGGCCCACAGGGCCATCTTCCAAAATCCTTAATGTCATGCACTTGGACTGTAGACCACTTGGAGTAAAATCCATGTGGAAATTGCTTCTCACTGTTCTCAGGTCAAATATGTATATTTGATTAAAAATGCGATTAATTTCCATTAATTAATTACAAAGCCTCTAATTAATTAGATTAATTTTTTTAATCGAGTCCCGGCTCTAAATAATATATAATAATACATTGATGTATTAAAAGGTTGCACTCGAGTTCATCATGTAAATGTTTCAGATTTAGCCATAGATGCTAATTTTAATCTTGAAAATCTATTTAATCTGGAACATTTAAGTAAAGTGAAGTTTTTTTTAAATTGCCAGGGCGAGGTGAAATAAACACTTTAGAGAGCCATAGGTTTTTTTAATCTTTGAGGCTCTTAATTGAGGAATTTTCACTTAATGCACAGTACTAATTAATTTCTAACTATTTAACCTGGGTTGGTTGTCGCCCTCGGGCAGTGCAAAAGTAATCTGCAGCTTTAGTCCAGCAAAATGTGTGCTTTTCAAAAAATAAATGCACGTTTTCTTCAATAAAATTGATTTAAAATGTCTTATATTGTCCCATTTAATAAATGAATACATCTTTAAACTATATATGTTGATTTCATATTGCTGTAGTCAAAGTCAACTTTATCGAAATACCGTTTCCCACAATCCAGAATACAAAAACAAATATATATATATATATATACATACAAATATATATATATATATATATATATATATACAAATATGTATACACCAATACATACACAATCAAAAGACACATTTATACATATGCACACATTAAGACTGAAATAAAAGCACAATCAATATACAAAATAGCAATCACTTCAATATCTTTGAGAATGTACACTAGTGTCCTAAAGGAGTGTTGCCTCTACTCTCTTTGCGTCTGCAGGTTCTTCCAGTGCCTCCAGACGCTGGTGGGCTGCGGGCTGTCGGGCCCCACCTCCCCTCTGGCGTTCGGGGAGGCGGTGCTGGGGGCCGTGAGGCGCAGCGCTGCCTCCGTGCAGAACAAGGAGCAGCTGTGGAGGATGTGGAGCCTGGTGGTCGGCCCGCTCACAGACACCATCACGCAGGTGGGCGGGCACTTGTTAGAAAACTCAAATGTTGAGAGTTAGCTCAACTGTGTCGAATGCTAAGGAGGACACACATCTGTTTTGGGGTGGATTTGTTGTCCTGTTCAAGCCAATTGTTTTGCATCATATCCAAACAAATAAACCCTCCTGACCCTGCTTCAAATAAGTACCTCTTCGTGCAGCGCAAGCAAACAGGAACTCTCACAGTATTAGTTCAGTATTTGTGTTTATTTATACTCTGTTTTAATGCTTTTAACTGTTTTGATCACTAATGTGTGCATTCATAATGTTTTACCATTTGATTCCAGTACAAATGGTTTAACAAAATGAAAAACTATAACCTAATAATCGTCTTTTACCAGAATACAGGCTCTGGTCGGCGATAGCTTACAAACCGGCACGTGTATTTGTGGTTGGAGAAGCTGTCTTACCGTTAAAGTGACGCGTCTGCCAACAGAGCGGAAAATGAACTTTACGTTTTCCATCAATCTCTTTTTTCACAGTCGAATGAAGTCAACCAAGGAGACGCTCTGGAGCACAACTTCAGCGCCGTGCACTCTGCGCTGCTGTTCCCCGTCACACACCTGCTGCGCGGCACCCCACTACAGCAGGTCCGTTTATAGCTACTGCTTTAAGGTCAATCTTTAAGCCACCGTTTGTCCTTTGAAGAGTCAATGCGTCAACTGTTCGTTCAGCACATCCTGTTTCAGCTGCACTGCATTGGCCACAGTGTCTTTTAAGAATGCATTTTTTTAAATCAATTATAAAGCTCTTAATTGTTTGGTATCTTCATGGCATCTTTATTACCTTTTTTAAATTTTTATTGTTGGAGTTATTTATTTTATATGTTTCTATTTATTTTATAGTTTTATCAGCGACATATCATTTTAAATTGGTCTTTTTAAATCTTTATTCTTATAATTTATTTTTATTTTACGATCATTTTATTCGTATTTATTTGATAGGTTTTTATATTTTATCCATTTTGCCTTCTGTCTTTTTATTTGACCTAAAGGATCATAAACCTCCTTGTGTCCCTTGAATTGTTATATTGTGTTTAAATGCTGCATGCGTGCTGAAAGGTTTGACCTGAAGGGAATTTCTTCTTCTCTGTTTCAATGTGTGGCGGGTGCCTTGTTGTCAAAGCACCTGCACATTGTGTACGAAAAGTGCGCTTCAAATACGGCTTCATTCCTATTATAGTTGTTATACTTTGACCAGAGGCTCTGATTCATCGTGTGTTTTGTTCAGGCGGCTCAGAAGTCGATGCTGTCCTCGTGGGCCAAACTGTACAAAGTGTTCGCTCGCTGCTCCGCGCTGGTGGTCACGGCCGAGGAGAACATCTGCTGCGAGGAGCTGTGCGTGAAGATGAGCGCTGTGATGGACCGAGACGCCCTGATGGTGAGAGGAAAACAGCTGGCGACGAGATTCAAGGCTTTTATTGTCATGTGTGTATAGCTAGTGTAGTCATGACGATGAACATCTTAGGTCACAGGCTCCTCCAACAGTGCAACACGGATACTAGTGCAAGACAATAAAACAGAATGTAATAGAAATAGTGCAGAATAGTAATCACCGCTATATGTTAGCATCCACACTAAGAAATGTGGTCTTTGAGTGAAGTATGGATCCCCACCCTACCGGGGGAAGGGAGTTGTAGCTGCAGGAGACACGAAAACGATCCCATCAATTTCCCTCAGTTTTTAATCGTCTGATTTGTACATTTTGGGATTGTCAGAATTAGCTTTTAAATGATAAATATTCTTCTCATATTAATCAAATGATAACATTTAAGAATTGGAGGTTGCTGCTGTGCAATCTTCAGGACAACTGTTCCCATACATGTTATCTATTCCTGTAAGTGTAGGGTTTTTTAAATATTAAATTAATCAAAACACACACTGAAAAGAAAATTGACTTGGTCGGTCGTTAAAGGTGGTGAACATATTTGTTTAGTCTTTGGGTCAAATCTGACCGATGTACTACTTTCATCAATCATAACTTTTTTGTTTTACATTCGATTGCATTCAGGCTTTATGACATCGTTCACAGGAGACATTTGAACATGGCTGATCACCACTTTCATTGCATTTTGGATGATTTAGTCAACTTTGTAACACCCATGGTGTTTCCGGTCATAAAGAAAAGGGATTAGTAACCATCCGGATCAGATAACACACACACACATATTCTAGATGTGTTCCCCCCCTTATGTGCCCATCCCCCCACATGGATCACACACAGAACAATTTGATACATTTCCCGCTCTTATGTGCCCATCCCCCCACATGGAACACACCTGGCACATGCAATACATGTTCAGTGTCCGTTCTTTGTATATTAACTGCAGTTTTTCATGTATACCAGTAGTCTGATACAATATGTACAGTTTGAAAGGCTGTTAAATGAAATGTGGTGATGATTAATGGTTTTTGTGTTACTGTAATAGCAGTTAAAACAGGACCGGTCAAATTTGACCGCGAACACCAAAGTAAGGGGGGGAAACAAAGACGATAGGAGGGTTAAATGTATTTTGCAAACAACATACTATAACATATTCCTGCTGTGATCCTCCAGGTTCCTTCCACACTAAATGTAGTGTCCAGTATCCTCCAGGTCATGGTGGAGTGTGTGGACTTCTCGCCGTACTCTCCTCAGTTTCAGCAAAAGCTAAAGTGTAAGAGAACCTAACCTAAGTGTCCAAGTCTCCACACTTTCATGAAATCCATAATTGAACTTGTATTCCCGCTCGTTTCTCGCAGCTCCTCACACTCCTGTGAACTGGATGAAGAAGAGGAACAAGGTTTTGGGGAATCTGTCCACCTTCCAGTCCCTGCTGGTCCACTGTCTGGAGGTTTTTCTGGACGAAGATTCCTGTGACGCCACAGGACTCGCTCTGGCCTCCGTCATGTCGGCTCTCTTCACAAACTTCAGTCTCCCCAACACCGTCACAGAAGCTCTGAACTCTCTGGTTCCTCCTCTCACTCTGTTCTGCAAACAAGCAGCCAGTGAGCCGCCCAAATTCTCCTCTCCGCTGCAGGCAAAGGTGGGTCCTTTGTCACATGGAGACACAGTTTTAATTACATTACATTTAGCAGCTGCTTTTATCCAAAGTGTCTTGCAACAAACTTGAAAGCCAGAATCCTATGGGCTCAGAACAGTCTCATAATACACACATGCACACAGAAGGATTCACACTTGTATTTCATGATCCACACTTGTGTTTTTCAAAGCACACACACATGTATTCCGTTTCATATACATGTAAATAAAATCCAAATACAGAAAAAAGTTTTACATATGTATTTTTGATCCTCACATATTTGTTTTCCGTTTAAAACCTCTGAACCTGCAAACACAAACAGCTTTCTGTGCATTCGTGTGTGGGTTTTTTGAGACTCCCCTGACGGTCAGCCGATTCGTACTTGTAATTATTTCTATCTATAGCCAATCAGATGTCTCCTCAATTCTAAGCCAATCACATGAGCGCGCCCCCACGAGGGTAGATTTCTTGCGTTCATGACGTAGCGCTTCAAGTCCAAACCATTGATGAATGCTTGTGTACACAAAAACGGCAGGCAAAACCGTTTTAAATGTGTGTTTCCTGTATGGCGAATATAGCTGCTTTATTTATGTCTGTATGAAGTTATTGTGAGTGTGGAGGGAGCAGCTACAGGTTAGCTTAGCCTGATCGATCAGTGCACTACGAAGCCAGTGCTCGACATTGACCTGTTAACGGGGGGAGCCCTGCCGGTCATTATCGGCCGATATTCACTCTTAATAGTTTGATCGGTGCTCTCTAGAAAGGCCGATCAGGAGAGCTGGATCTGATCGATATGGACATAAACGCGAGTGAAGTGTAACCGGACGCGAGAGAGAGATCAGATCAGCTGCTGATTCTGATGGAGACACGCTGCTCTGCATGATCACCTGATGCTCCGCCCTCTGTTTAGCGAGCTGACCGGACTTCGCAAAATGCGTATATGAAGTAATCTTACCCTCGTGGGGGCGCGCTCATGTGATTGGCTTAGAATGAAGGAGACATCTGATTGGCTATAGATAGAAAAAATTACAAGTACGAATCGGCTGCCCGTCAGGGGAGTCTCAAAAAACCCACACACGAATGCACAGCGATCCGTGCACAGAAAGCTGTTTGTGTTTGCAGGTTCAGGGGATTTAAACGGGAAACTAATAAGTGAGGATCAAAAATACATATGTAAAACTTTTTTCTGTATTTGGATTTTATTGTATATGAAACGGAATACATTTGTGTGTGCATTGAAAAACACAAGTATGGATCCGGAAATACAAGTTGGAATCCTTCTGTGTGCATGTGTGTATTATGAGACTGTTCTGAGCCCATAGAATCCTGCAGGTACATTTCCTATCCATAAGCCCAATAATGCATTTTAACTTGAAAGGATTTTAGCTTTAAAGGGGACCTATCATGCAAAATGCACTTTTTGATGTCTTTTACATCAACATGTGTCCCCGGTGTGTCGGAACTCACGCAGCGTCAGAAAATAAAACCCTCTCTCTTTTCCTCCGTACCCACATCTTTCAAAAACGAGGGTACAACGAGCTGATGCAAATTTGCGGCCGATATGACGTCAAATCGGTGGCGGCCCCACAGCACTATCAGAAACAATGCCCGACTGTTTTGGACGTAATCTGGTCGGTGTTTACATTAGCATCGCTAACCTGTGCTGGAGAGCATGTGTGTGAAGAAGCAGGAAGTAGAAAGGAGCTCACCTTGTGGTATAACCGGCAAGAGAGAAAGCCTTTGAGCTCCATACTGTTACAGAGAGAATCCTTGATGTGGTTTAGAACAAGATGGCGTTTTATCACAGCAGAATTTAACTTTATCTCCGGTAGAATTCTGAGCAGGCATTAGCTCCTCCTCCTCTTTTTTTTCTTTTTTCTATAAGTTAAGGACCCAAAATCCGTGTTTCTCTCACAGGGCTGGAACAGAGGGAAATGAGGAATGTCTAAAAATGCATGATCTGTTTGTATTTTGAGCAAAACACATCATAGACATGTTTTTATACATCTGGGACCCATAATATATGCCTTTTTTAAAATAGCATAATAGGTGTCTGCCTATTTTTTTATTCATTTTTAAAGTCTATACAATCCTTGAGAATATATTTGAATATTCTCTTTTAGCCTTCTGTAGTTCATAATGAAAGCACACATTGATGCATTGCATATATTATGCGGCCAATAGAGAGGCAGGACTCGCTGACTTTCAAACCTGCTATAAAATAAAGTGTGAACATTTAAGGTTCAAGGCTTTTATTGGTCATACGAACATGGCTACAGTGTAGTTATGACGATGAAAATCTTAGGCTCCTCCAACAGTGCAACACAATAAAACTAGTGCTGTCAAAATTATCGCGTTAACGGCGGTAATTAATTTTTTGAATTAATTGCGTTCAAATATTTAACGCATTTAACGCATGTGCAGAATGGCCCGCCCCATACGTGCCACCAGTGGCAGCGCCAGGGTATGGCTGGGGTAGGCTACACCCATACCAAGAAATGGCTTAGCCCCACCATGAAAAATGATGTTAAAGTAAGCAAAATAAAGTCCCCCAACTCGCGCCGAGTATTGCACAGACAGCAGTTAGTCAGATTGATTTCAGCCACCTGTCTGGAAATACCGAAGACTAGAAACGGTTTTGAAAACTTTTGTCAGGTAGTGATCGTCTTCTCAATAGAACATCTTTGATAATGTCTTCTGGCCAATCAGAATCACGATAACGGCGTGGTGTCGTTGCAGGAAGTCCCGACGGAAATACTTTTGCTGTAGTACATCTCTATATACATCGATGCAACATTACGTGTTGATAGAAATCAACACGTAATGAATTAAGACCCCACGGTTTGATGATGTGGGGGCTGTCTTTCATTTTGACACACAGAACAATGTTATAATAAACATACTGTATGTTAAATTGATATATCCGCCTTCTTTCATTTATCTTTCCATTCCCACAACAATATACATAAAGAAATGGCATATTTTGGACATGGTTGGAATGGTGATTCATCTGATTAATTAATTTTTAAGCTGTGATTAATCTGATTAAACATTGTAATCGTTTGACAGAAACGAATAGTAAATGCAAAAAGAATAATAGTACAAAAAGTGAAATAGTGCAATAAGAGTCTATATACAAGTTATTGGAATATGATATATTAGATAACTTATTTATAAGTAGCAGCCAGATGAATGTTGATTAACTTGGTTATGGGGCTGAACCTCAAATCAAAAGTAATCCTTTAGTTTTCGTATTCTCCCGTTTCATTTTGTAGGATTGAGACCTTAAACATGTTGTGCCCCCTTGTTAAAGAAACTGCTCATCTAACTTGGAGTGCTATTGGATGTGAAGGGAAAAAGCAATCTCAATCCACTAACGTGTGCCTTCCCCTCTCAGTTGGAGAAGCTCCTCAGCGACGTGCTCGGCTGCCTGCAGACCCGCTCCATGCTGGCGTACGACGATGAACTCCTGGCTCTTCTCTCTCCTCTGCTGTGCGTGATGTTTCCTCACAAGAACAAGCAGCTCCGCACGGCCGTCGCTCACTTCTGGAACTCCAGCTTTGGAAACTCAGTCAGCCTCACCTACCCCGAGGAGATCAGGTGAACGTCTTCAGCTCGTATTTAATGCTGCAATGTAGCGATGCCACACACTGTAGCCCGGACAGTTTACTAAACAAGATGCATTAAAGGCATCCAAGTGCTTCCACTTTCATCCGGCGAGGTTTACAGATTACGTAGATTATCCTCAGGTTGCCGATTACGGTTTGATTTGAATGCCACATTTACTTTTCACTTAAACGTTTGTCTGCCATCTACTCAATAGTCGGCTCTCCTTACCTGCGTCACGTGATAAATGAAATCCAGCTTTAAAAAAAAATCTTTTATCTATCGCAAATTAAAAAAACAAACAATTGACAATCGCACATTTTTTAGATTTTAGCACCAAAATAATACAGACTTGAGTATTTATTAATAATTAGAAACAAAACAAAGGGAAATTAACACCATTTGAAAACCGTAAAGAAAGCAAAAATATGTAACTGAATCCGGCCAAGGCCTCTCTTTACGGACAATTTTACTTTAACATACAACTAACAATGGCAATGCAACAAAGGAAAATTATTTGTTTCATGACCTCTCAAACATTAGAAATAAATAAACATATTTAGGTGTAATTACGTCAGTCTTATCCATGTTTCCATATTCTTTATACAGACCAATATTGAGCCAGGTGAAGCAGAAGACCCCGATCATCCTCCCTGGCTTCGAGGTGGTCGATGTTCCCGATCTCAGTGGACAGTATTCAGTAAGTTGCGTTTACTTTTTAGTGTTGTGATTTTAGCCACTGTTTGTTGTCATGTGTGGCTGATCTTGTGTGTTTCCTCAGAGTGAGAGTTCCCAGTTGGAGACGAAACTCAGTGGCATCCAGGTGTCGTCTGTGGGGAAGAGAGACTCTCTGCGGAAGGCTGCTGAGCTCCAGACCAAGAGCTCACCGAAAACCTCCAAACCCGTTTCTGTAAGTTCACCAGACCGGCTTTCATCACTAAATATTCATCTAAACATCGTCAGAAAAAAACGATGCTGTTTAAAAACCACAGGATTGCAATTTAAATACTTAACATGATTTATAATTACTGGAAAGTCCACACATATTTGGAGACCTGAAAGTTTAAGAAACGGACACGATTGCTCCGTTTCTTATAGTCTCACTAAAACCAAAGTGTGTACATAAACCAACATGCATACTGTGAGATGGATAAACATATGTACATATTTAGACAAATTAATGAATGTCTCATCTCGGGTGTTTCTCATATTATGTATTTGAAGCCTGATTGAAACATTTGATCATTTGATAATAAGAAAAAGCTGTTCACATGCAAGGCAAAAGGGTATTTTTATTTAGCCTTTATTTATACAGGTGTAAAATCTCATTGAGACACAAGGGCTCATTTTCAAGAGACCCGTCAGTGGTAGCACTACCACACAAAGTTACAGAAGGGACACTAAACGGAGGCAACACTAAAATACAACATCGTAAAGAAAGTAGTCATTGAAATCCATATATGGATAGGATTGTGTATAATGCACTATGTGTTGGCTCATACTTACTTACTTATTTCTTTACCAGTTGCTTTGCCATCTTTTTATTACTAGCAATGATATTCTTTAAGATTTAGTTCTGCAAAAGATGTTTAAGTAAGATAAGAAATCTCCCGTTCATTTAAAAATGGAAAGCACTTTGTTACCATGTGAGGACAAGTTTACATTGACTACACAGTATATTCAATTTTCTGTCTAACTATCTCACCATTGCACAACTCTGTTTCCATTGTTTTCTCTACAAAAGACAAAGCTTGACTTTGGCTCCCCGAAGCCCCCCCGCAGAGGAGTTTTGGACGAAGAGGCCTCCATCGACTTCGTCTTTATTCCTCCCGAGGCCAAGGAGCGAGTGCTGACTGAGCACCAGAAGGAGGTGAAAAGGACAAAAAGGTCAGTTGTGTCCTCTTGTTTGTTTACATGAGTCAATCAGTGGCGTCCATGTTGTCAGTCTCGTGTAAATCTAATGTTTTCTTTGGCTCACAGGGTGGACATCCCTGCCATGTACAACAACCTTGATGCCTCTCTGGATACCACGGTGTTCACCCAGTACACCCAGAGCCAAGAGGACTCTTCGTAAGTTCTGAGTGTCATCAAGTTAAATCCCTGCTCTCTAATAAAAACTCAGCATTCATAAACTAAAACGTTTTTCCCCCACAGGGACAAACTGGCATCTGAACAAGCTGACAAGGTTACAGATGAGGAGGCTACTGGCAAGGTAAGCAAACACTGACAGGAAAGACTCCGCAGGGCTCTGCTAAAGCCAGAATGAATAAAACTAAAACTTGTTTATTGGTACTTGCAGCTAAAACACAGCTTTTATTTATTTGAGAAATTGGAGTTTTTTTTGTTTCAAGTTGGAGATGTTCCCATTAATGAATTTAACACTGCTGCTACATAAATAATTGGAGCTCGAACAAGTAGCAGGATTGTGCATATACCAGCTCACAAATTATACATTTCCAGGAAGACTGCTGACCAACGAGGCAAAATACATTTTAAAAAGCAGGAATCGGGTCATTTGCGTAACCGTTTCTGATCAGGTTTCCTAACAAGTCCTCCAACTCTTCCTGGGGGATCTCAAGCTTTTCCGGGCCAGATGTTTAATCTTTACATAATGTGTTGCTCAAGAGTCTCCTCCCCATGAAGCATCCAGGAGGCATTATAATCAAATGGGGTATTGTGAAATTGCATCAGATTATCTCCCATATGTTCTGAAAAAAACATAATTTTAAATGGTTTTTTTCAACACGCAGAATATTCTTTTTTTGTTAATGACAGACAGTTATTGAAGCGCTTCAACAGGAAATGCCTATTATGACTTGGCTTTCATTTGGGACTAGAACTACATTCTTCATCACTTTGAATACAAAGATTCACAAGTTTGCATTTTTTTACACTTAAAAGAACTTCTATTTTGTCCTTTCCACACACATTTAGTTACTTTCACTTGGTTTCTTCCAGGTTCCTCAGGAAGATGTTGAAACAGAGGAAGACCATGAAATTCTAACCAAAGACACTCAAGACTATGCCAGTCCAAAAGCGGTAGATGCTATGCCTGAAAACCATATTCAGGAAGATATGATTCCTGAGTCCAGAGATGTTTCTATGGAGGACGATACCATTAGTGATAAAGCAGAAGACTTGGAAATGCAGTCTAAAGAAGGCCCAAGTCCTGACATCTCTGGTTCTTCAGATTTGGTCTCTGGGACTCCTCAGAAACAAAACAGTCGCCGTCAGTCCTTCATCACTCTGGAGAAGTATGCCGAGGGGAAAGCTGGTAGTCCCAGCAGTACTTTCACAGGTCCACTAATAAAGACCTCCGATAGCCAAGAACGCTCCAACGCCAGCAAAAAGTCGTCCTCTCAGGTTTCACAGACATCCACTAGTCCTGAGCCCCAAGGTTCCCAGTCCTCTCAGACAGGGAAAGTTAAATCGGCGAGTCCTATGACTGACGCTTTTGAGTCCCCTGTAAGACCAAAAGACTCTAGAAAAAGAACTGAGCCAGTAAAGCTGACTGTGAGACTGGCCAGCGACCCAACAGAGGACGAAGACGTTATCCCCGACACCCAGACTGAAGGGGAGGACAAAGAAAGAACAAAAAGTACCTCGTCATCAGAGGAAACAAAACCCTCAAGCCAGGAAGAGGAATCTGATGCAGCTCTAGATGATTCTCATTCTTCTCTGTTTGAGACTTCTCAAAGCGAACCAAGACGTTCTGGGCGCCCCAGAGTCAGACCTCGGCTGCCTGGAGAGAGCCCTGAGAAACATGAAGATAAAAACACGCTGTTGAAAAGGCGACGTTCTGGAGAGGAACCTAAAAGTGATTCTTCAAAGTCGAGCAGGCCAAACACAAGAAGTACACAGGCTGCTGAGGAAGACGATGGCAGATTACGAACGAGGGCTCAGACGGACAAGAGTGAGTCAAACCTAACCAACTCTCAGAGAAAAGCAAACAAGAAGATCAAACTGTTCAACACTTCGGAGGACTTCCTTGAAGAACCTGAACCCAAAAAGCGAAGCACCAGAGACTCCAGCCAAACTGATTTGCTGGCTGATAATGAAAGTCAGTCACCGGGTAAGCAAAGGCGGAGGAGCAAAGCATCGATGGAGAAAAAGGATTCGGCTGACGTTGTAGAACAGGCTAATAAGGATGAGGAAAAGCCAAAGAAAGATTCTCAAATAATCTCTCCTTCCCCTCAAACTAGTGCCATACCCCAAGAGGTGGAGATTGAAGAACAGACCAACAATGACATCGATTCTCAGACTGTACAAGATGGTGAAAAGCTAGAAAAAGACTCTCAAATGATCGCTTCTCCTCAAATTCAGGGCCAATCCCAAGGGTCCGAGCTTATTGAAAAGCCCAACAATGAAAAGAAAAATTCTCAGATAGTCGCTTCTCCTTCAACCAATGACGAGTCCGGAGATACAACAAGCACAACAGAGAAGTCGAAGGTTAAAGATCAACTTAAGACAAGGGAAGCCACAGATGATGACCTTAGTCAAGGGGACTCTCAAGTGATCACCCCCTCATCTTCTGAAAGCCAGTCTCGGCGCAGATCCGGAAGAAGCAAGGCATCATCTGAGGCAACGGGGTCTGAAAGTAAAAGTGAGAATAAGGATTCATTAGAAAGGCGGAGCAGGTCTAATTCTCAGGCTTCACTGACAGCTGACGGTCAGCCGGAGGCCAGAAAGAGAGGTAGGCCCAAAAAAGTACAAGAGGATCCCTCAAAGTCGAGTCCTATCTCAATCCCAGAAAGTTCTCAGTCTTTAGATACCGCCAAGTCCTCCCAAGGCCTTGGACGCAAATACGTACGTAGAACTTCTGAAGTGTTACCAGTCGCCAGTACAGAGTCTGGAAGCCAAGAGGCCAAAGAAGATCCCCCAATGCCCAAAAAGAGGGGAAGGAAACCTCGACTGTCTCTTCCAAGTCCTCTCACCGTTGAATCTAAAGAAAGCCAAATTACTAACGATATGGTAAAAGGTGATTCTGATGCTTCTCAAAAGGCAGAATCACAAAGTGTAGAAGCGAAAGCAGACTTGGAGGATTTAGAGAAGTCGCAGAATTCTGAATCGCTCCAGATAAACACTGAAGAGCAAGGTGACGCAGAATCGCAGGTGGAGGTGGATGCTGTTGACAACACAAAGGAAAGCCAATCGCTCACCGCTTCAGCTCGCAAGGAGCAAACTCAAGTTACTGAGATGACCACTTCACAGGAAGGGGACACTGGAGACTTGCCCTCTGCTGATATGCCCGAATCAGCTGGAATCAGTACTGAACAGAATCAAGAAGAGTTGCCATGTGACCCTTCTGTTGAGGACACAGTGGAGCCCTCTGAGTTGATAGAAAAACTCCAGGCCTTCGAGTCTTCAGAGGAGAAAGCTGCTGAGCCTAGTGAGGAAGCTGCAGAGAAACAAGAGGATGATTCAGATTCAATGGATCAAGAACCTCGAGTTCCAGCCGAGGAACCGGAGGTCGTTCCAGCCGAGGATCCGGAGGTCGTTGCAGCCGAGGATCCGGAGGTCGTTGCAGCCGAGGATCCGGAGGTCGTTGCAGCCGAGGATCCGGAGGTCGTTGCAGCCGAGGATCCGGAGGTCGTTGCAGCCGAGGATCCGGAGGTCGTTGCAGGCGAGGATCCGGAGGTCGTTCCAGCCGAGGACCCGGAGGTCGTTCCAGCCGAGGACCCGGATGTCGTTCCAGCCGAGGATCCGGAGGTCGTTGCAGCCGAGGATCCGGAGGTCGTTGCAGGCGAGGATCCGGAGGTCGTTGCAGGCGAGGATCCGGAGGTCGTTGCAGGCGAGGATCCGGAGGTCGTTGCAGGCGAGGATCCGGAGGTCGTTGCAGGCGAGGATCCGGAGGTCGTTGCAGGCGAGGATCCGGAGGTCGTTCCAGCCGAGGATCCGGAGGTCGTTCCAGCCGAGGATCCGGAGGTCGTTCCAGCCGAGGATCCGGAGGTCGTTCCAGCCGAGGATCCGGAGGTCGTTCCAACGGCGGAAGAAGGTGAAGACCTTGACACTACTTTCGGTGAACAAGTCTCTAACGAGTGTGAAAATGTCATCGATGAAGAACAGTCCGCCTCCAGCAAAGAAGGCGAATCAACATACCAGCACACAGAGTACACCAGTGCAGAAAGCGCAATTTTAGAGCGTCAGTACGAAGAGGAATCTCGAGCCCTCCACAGTTTGAACGATGTTGTCGCAAATTTGGATGCTGCTCTGGCTCAAGTTTCTCCAGCGAAGCAGAAGGACCTGGAGGCTTTAATGGCGGCAGATCTCGGCCAAAGCCCCAGCAGCAGGACCAGAGGAACCTGGTCTCCTACAGCCTCCCCATCCACAAGTATCCTTAAGAAGGGTCTGAAGAGACCGCTCGAGGATGAGACTCCCTCACCCATTATCAAAGTAAGTGACAACACGCTGGTGAAATTTGAAAATGGATAATTGGTTTGTAATGTCAGTGAAAGTAACTTTTTTTATTTCCCATTTGCAGTCGAGGCGTGTGTCTTTTGCTAATCCGATCCATCATCAGGAAATTGCGGACGACATTGATCGTCGCAGCCCTGCGCTCAGAACCAGCTCCCCGAGAAGAAACAAAGGCAGCTGTATCCCTCAGCCAAAGGTATTAATGACGCGTTTGTTTTACTTCGCCTTTTATTTCTGAACCACATGAACCAAACTTCAATCCAACAACCCTCCTTCTCTTTATTCTAGTATGTCACGACTCCAACAAAGGGCCTGCTGATCCTGAGTCCCAGAAATCTGCACAGTCCAGGCTACAAGAGCTCCAAGAAATGCCTGGTATGCTGCAAAACGAAAACTGTACTTATTTATAGCTATAATTTGGCTTACACTGACTTGTAAGAGAAATATCTGGCTCTAAAAGGTGGATTTTGAGATATCCAAAACACGCCGTCTGTCCTCTTATTGACACGCACTGAAATAAAATGTGCCGATTAAACACGGGCGTGGATCTGCTTAGCCTTAAACTAAGTAACTCGAACTAAGCTTCAAGGGTTTTAGCGATTGTCATTTTAATAACAGTCCCACTGTAATGTGTTAAGTCGTAATTGACAGTTGTTGTCTCGACCTGTAAACAGACTTTGATTTGTGAACTTGGTAAACTCCCCCTTTTTTAAATGAGCTGTAAAAACGAAATGAGTGGGTCGCTGCAGAGCTGGATCATTATGTTCTGTGATGCATCGTCGCAGCTGTTGGTTTACAGTTGGAAACGGTTGTCCTGATGGTCGATGCAAACTTGCTTGTTCGTCTAGATTTCCGAAATGAGCAAGGATCGTCCCGTCTACAAAGACTGCATCTACCCTGCTCTGGTCGGCTGCTCGGCGCCGGTAGAAGCCGTGCTGCCGCAGATCTCCTCCAGCATGTGGTGAGTCGAGTAAATAGTTAACCTTTCTTAAATATATTGTTTTATCAGGTGCATCTGTTTGTAACTGCTGCCGTTTCTCCTCACAGGTCTCGGGGTTTCGGGCAGCTGGTTCGAGCCAGAAACATAAAAACTGTCGGCGACCTCAGCGCCCTCACTCTCACTGAAATCAAGACTCTACCAATTCGCTCCCCGAAGATCTCCAACGTCAAAAAGGCGCTAAAGAACTACGAACAACAAGTAAGCCAGGGGATGCCAACGTTGCAAAAGCATTGATGTCCCACTGCACAAATACAAACGATACCATTTTACAAAACAAACGCATAAAGGTATAATTCTTGTATTTGACCTTTTGGATTATTCTCTTCCAGCGTAAAGGACGAGGCTTTGATGAGCTGAAGAGTTTGGATGACTTGGAGATGATGACCTCTGAACTGGAGGAGACCAGTGCTCCTCAGAACCAGGATGAAGACGACAAGACCTCAGAGACGCTAGGTGTGTAAAAACTCTTTATTAAGTCGGTTTGTATTCAAAGGTAAAAGTTGGGGACTGGCTTCAGATGAAACTCCCAGCAGCTTCTACTGAAGCCTTCCGAGTAAATCGCCAGAACGCCGACACCTCATCTCCACCGCTCCCATGTTTCTTTTTGTGTTGCCATAAGTTAGTCTCTCTCCGTTCGTGCGCTGGGCTAATGCTAATGCTAATAATGCTAATGCCAGCAAATAAAATGGCGGCTTCACAAAACTTTTCAGAGTTTTACGGGGCGTGGTTTGCAATCCGCCCAGCCAATCAGAAATAGGAACCTTTCTCTCCCATGAAAGTACCTGAACTAAGTTATAGTTCTTGATTTTTTTTTTGGTGTGAACGCAACATTTTCAAGAACTATCGGAACTATACTGGGAAAAGTACTCCGGTGTGAAAGCGCCTATTGAGTATTTATCAGAAGGTCAAACTAATGTTTAACTTTATAAACGTCCTCTTATCTTTGCAGCGACAGCGCTGATAGACGAGCCGATTCCTGCCGACGGTCCCATGGAGGACGACTGCCCCAAAAACCTGACTCCTGGCACACCTGCCGGAGAACACACACCTGAACACACACCTGCAGGACGGCTGCAGGCGGAGGTGGAGGCTCTGAGCTACAGCATGACACCACAGGAACTTAATAACTGCTCCTCTCAGCAGCTGGTCCAGATCCACGACCAGTTGTCGGGCATGATGAGGAGCGTCGTGGTCGAGCTGCAGACGCGGATCTGTGAAAAAGAAGACCAGCGCTGACGGCAGAAGTTGAGAAACACATAAAGACAGATCTATTTAAGCTTCAACAAGACTTGTTAAATTGACGGATTTAACAGAAAGATTTTATGCTTTTAACTCTGAATGCCTGGTCTCATCACCTTACCTAAAGTGGTTTTTAAATGAATGCTAGCAGCACTTTTTTAGTATTTGTAGATTGGGCTGTTGGATAGTTTATAAGATGTTAGGAAGCACTCAAAGGGAAGCACAGTCACACTTTTTAAGCCGTATTATTAATATTCCTCGTGTCCACATGAATGGCTTCTTGCTCCTCTTAACTGATGTTTAAGTTGTGTACATACGCTACCCTCATTTACATCCATGGGCCTGTTTTTTAGGCTGTTTACAATTCAACCTATCGGTGCTCTTGTATATTTTGTAAAATGTTCTGTAATTTCAGTTGAATGTCTTTTTGCAGTTTTAAAGTCTTGAAGCGAACTTTAGATGGTAGTAGACTCTTCTGTCTTTTTTATTGAAGCATTTAAAACTCCAAATAAAAAAACTTATGATTCTAAGTTCAATAACATTAAGCTTTTTGTTTGATTTGAGAGAATGTTTATCAAAAGTCAGCAGACTTACGGACAGTCTTGGGGAGGGATATGTCAGAAAGAAATGAAGGTGACTCCAGACATTTTCAACATTGATTTACCAATATATTAAACTTTAACTTTACGCTAACTTTCAGGTTTCATATTTGTATGTGCATCTACTGAGACATGTTTACATGCTTCTGGAGAGCTTGAGGATTTTATCCTTTGCGACCATTTCCATGCACGAAAACCTATTTAGCACCGGAAAGGGAAAACTCCAAAGAGTAAGGTTTATCATATTGCATTGACCGGTGTTTTGTTTAAGTTTAACACAGGAAGCATAACGAGATTCCTTTCTTAGTGATTTAAATACAACAAAATATTATTTGTTTTTTGTACAAGTCTAATATTTAAACATGTTGGCTTTATACTAGTCAAATTAAGTAGGTATCTTCTCAGGATAGTTATATCGTAACCTATTGCAGGGATATACCTCATACAAGAAAGATTCATTTTGGAACATTTCCACTTGGTTATACAAGAAATCTGAATTACAGTAAAAACACAGCATTTTGAAACTTGCTTTCTAATTGGCTTAAAGCCAATAAACCTTTTGTCAACCTTTACTCTGACTCTCTCATAATTATTGGTTGTACGTTATTGTCTCCAGGTCCCGTAGGGCCTAGACCTTAGTGGGGACGTAACAGTGGGGTAGGTAATTCACTTCAGAAACAGTTATATTCCATGGAATGCTCTTAACATCCCGACAGCAATGAATATATTAAATGCTTTGACAATAAATACATAACAAAATATCATCTGTGGAAGCCGTGGCGCTGTAAAAAGCACGACCAATCATCTGAGCCGGCCCGGCTAAAGTAACTGGATGGCCTACCTGCCGGCCACCTGGAGTGAATCCACCAGCTACCCTGCAGTCTACAAAGTACTTCAGACTAGCTGCACCTTCACCAGCTGTGAGAACACTTTAATGATCAATCATTATAAAAGATATCAGATATATTATTCTGAAATGGATCAATCTGCACAATGACTACTTTTACTGTCTTTCACTATATTTTGATAATATGTTTCTACTTTTACTTGAGGGACATTTTGAATAAAGGACTTTTACTGTAACAGAGTATTTCTACACTCTGGTACTTCTACTTTACTCAAGTACAAGATATGAGTACTTCTACTTTACTCAAGTACAAGATCTGAGTACTTCTACTTTTACTCAAGTACAAGATCTGAGTACTTTCCCCACCTCTGAACCAGAGTAACACATAGCTTTGTGGTTAAAAGGGACATTTAAAGGTCACCTATTGTGCAAAATCCACTTCATGTCTCTTCTTCATCAACATGTGTCCCCTCTTCTTCATGTCTCTTCTACATCAACATGTGTCCCCTCTTCTTCATGTCTCTTCTACATCAACATGTGTCCCCTCTTCTTCATGTCTCTTCTACATCAACATGTGTCCCCTCTTCTTCATGTCTCTTCTACATCACCATGTGTCCCCTCTTCTTCATGTCTCTTCTACATCAACATGTGTCCCCTCTTCTTCATGTCTCTTCTACATCAACATGTGTCCCCTCTTCTTCATGTCTCTTCTACATCAACATGTGTCCCCTCTTCTTCATGTCTCTTCTACATCAACATGTGTCCCCTCTTCTTCATGTCTCTTCTACATCAACATGTGTCCCCTCTTCTTCATGTCTCTTCTACATCAACATGTGTCCCCTCTTCTTCATGTCTCTTCTACATCACCATGTGTCCCCTCTTCTTCATGTCTCTTCTACATCAACATGTGTCCCCTCTTCTTCATGTCTCTTCTACATCAACATGTGTCCCCTCTTCTTCATGTCTCTTCTACATCAACATGTGTCCCCTCTTCTTCATGTCTCTTCTACATCAACATGTGTCCCCCTCTTCTTCATGTCTCTTCTACATCAACATGTGTCCCCTCTTCTTCATGTCTCTTCTACATCACCATGTGTCCCCTCTTCTTCATGTCTCTTCTACATCAACATGTGTCCCCCTCTTCTTCATGTCTCTTCTACATCAACATGTGTCCCCTCTTCTTCATGTCTCTTCTACATCAACATGTGTCCCCTCTTCTTCATGTCTCTTCTACATCAACATGTGTCCCCTCTTCTTCATGTCTCTTCTACATCAACCATGTGTCCCCTCTTCTTCATGTCTCTTCTACATCAACCATGTGTCCCCTCTTCTTCATGTCTCTTCTACATCAACATGTGTCCCCTCTTCTTCATGTCTCTTCTACATCAACATGTGTCCCCTCTTCTTCATGTCTCTTCTACATCAACATGTGTCCCCTCTTCCTTCATGTCTCTTCTACATCAACATGTGTCCCCTCTTCCTCATGTCTCTTCTACATCAACATGTGTCCCCTCTTCTCCATGTCTCTTCTACATCAACACGTGTCCCCTCTTCTCCATGTCTCTTCTACATCAACATGTGTCCCCTCTTCTCCATGTCTCTTCTACATCAACACGTGTCCCCTCTTCTTCATGTCTCTTCTACATCAGCATGTGTCCCCTCTTCTTCATGTCTCTTCTACATCAACATGTGTCCCCTCTTCTTCATGTCTCTTCTACATCAACACGTGTCCCCTCTTCTTCATGTCTCTTCTACACCATGTGTCCCCTCTTCCTCATGTCTCTTCTACATCAACATGTGTCCCCTCTTCCTCATGTCTCTTCTACATCAACATGTGTCCCCTCTTCTCCATGTCTCTTCTACATCAACATGTGTCCCCTCTTCTTCATGTCTCGTCTACATCAACATGTGTCGCCTCTTCTTCATGTCTCTTCTACATCAACATGTGTCCCCTCTTCTCCATGTCTCTTCTACATCAACATGTGTCCCCTCTTCTTCATGTCTCTTCTACATCAACATGTGTCCCCTCTTCTTCATGTCTCTTCTACATCAACATGTGTCCCCTCTTCTCCATGTCTCTTCTACATCAACATGTGTCCCCTCTTCTTCATGTCTCTTCTACATCAACATGTGTCCCCTCTTCTTCATGTCTCTTCTACATCAACATGTGTCCCCTCTTCTTCATGTCTCTTCTACATCAACATGTGTCCCCTCTTCTTCATGTCTCTTCTACATCAACACGTGTCCCCTCTTCTTCACGTCTCTTCTACATCAACACGTGTCCCCTCTTCTTCATGTCTCTTCTACATCAACATGTGTCCCCTCTTCTTCATGTCTCTTCTACATCAACACGTGTCCCCTCTTCTTCATGTCTCTTCTACACCATGTGTCCCCTCTTCCTCATGTCTCTTCTACATCAACATGTGTCCCCTCTTCCTCATGTCTCTTCTACATCAACATGTGTCCCCTCTTCTCCATGTCTCTTCTACATCAACACGTGTCCCCTCTTCTCCATGTCTCTTCTACACCAACATGTGTCCCCTCTTCTTCATGTCTCGTCTACATCAACATGTGTCCCCTCTTCTTCATGTCTCTTCTACATTAACATGTGTCCCCTCTTCTTCACGTCTCTTCTACATCAACATGTGTCCCCTCTTCTTCATGTCTCTTCTACATCAACATGTGTCCCCTCTTCTCCATGTCTCGTCTACATCAACACGTGTCCCCTCTTCTTCATGTCTCTTCTACATCGACACGTGTCCCCTCTTCTTCATGTCTCTTCTACATCAACACGTGTCCCCTCTTCTTCATGTCTCTTCTACACCATGTGTCCCCTCTTCTTCATGTCTCTTCTACACCAACATGTGTCCCCTCTTCTTCATGTCTCTTCTACATCAACATGTGTCCCCTCTTCTTCATGTCTCTTCTTCATCAACATGTGTCCCCTCTTCTTCATGTCTCTTCTACATCAACAAGTGTCCCCTCTTCTTCATGTCTCTTCTACATCGACATGTGTCCCCTCTTCTTCATGTCTCTTCTACATCAACATGTGTCCCCTCTTCTTCATGTCTCTTCTACATCGACATGTGTCCCCTCTTCTTCATGTCTCTTCTACATCAACATGTGTCCCCTCTTCTTCATGTCTCTTCTACATCAACACGTGTCCCCTCTTCTTCACGTCTCTTCTACATCGACACGTGTCCCCTCTTCTTCACGTCTCTTCTACATCGACACGTGTCCCCTCTTCTTCACGTCTCTTCTACATCAACACGTGTCCCCTCTTCTTCATGTCTCTTCTACACCATGTGTCCCCTCTTCTTCATGTCTCTTCTACACCAACATGTGTCCCCTCTTCTTCATGTCTCTTCTACATCAACATGTGTCCCCTCTTCTTCATGTCTCTTCTACACCAACATGTGTCCCCTCTTCTTCATGTCTCTTCTACACCAACATGTGTCCCCTCTTCTTCATATCTCTTCTACATCAACACGTGTCCCCTCTTCTTCATGTCTCTTCTACACCATGTGTCCCCTCTTCCTCATGTCTCTTCTACATCAACATGTGTCCCCTCTTCCTCATGTCTCTTCTACATCAACATGTGTCCCCTCTTCTCCATGTCTCTTCTACATCAACACGTGTCCCCTCTTCTTCATGTCTCTTCTACATCAACATGTGTCCCCTCTTCTTCATGTCTCTTCTTCATCAACATGTGTCCCCTCTTCTTCATGTCTCTTCTACATCAACACGTGTCCCCTCTTCTTCATGTCTCTTCTACATCAACATGTGTCCCCTCTGTGGAAAGACACTCTGTTTCAGGAATAAAGATTCTCTCTCTTTTTGATCCATTTCTATAAAAACCTGTCTGAAAATGAGCTGATCAGATTTTGGCCACTTTATGATGTCATCACGATGTGTTGTCTTGTGTAACCATTAGCCAATCAGCAACCAAGGTAACCCCCCCCCCCCCCCCCTTATCACCTGAATCTCCTCTAGAGCACCATTGAGCTCTTTGTAACCAAATGTCTCTCAGAGGGGCGTGGGGAGGGGCTCCTTGTTTTCATCTAAAGTAACAGGCAGAGAATCAGCACTTTGGAAACAGGGCTGAAACAGAGGGGATTATGGGTAATGCTGCAATGATCTGTTTGATGTTTCAGCCAATCAGAGACAGGTTCTGTATATATCTGAGACCTATAATAGATTGATGAAAAACACTATAATACCTACGCAGGACTGAATAAAACAGGAATAAAATAAGAATAAAACAAAATTCCATGTATAGCCTATAGTGTCTTTTCTCCGGTCTAAAGGATCCCACTGAGCAGTCTGATCAGTGTGAGGGTCTTGTTTTATTAATAACCATATACAGGCCCCCCCTGATACTCAGCAAACTTTCTAGATGAGTTCACACAGCTGCTTTCTGTCATATGTATTGATTTTAACTCATTAATTATTGCTGGAGATTTTAACATTCATGTGGATAACACCAATGATTAAAATGCTAGAGAATTGCTCCATACTGTGGAGAATGTTGGTCTGACTCAGCATGTCTCAGGGCCCACTCATTCTAAAGGCCATACACTGGATTTACTTATGGCCAAAGGTCTCGATATCTGTAGTGTTTGTTTCTGATGTCGCTCTCTCTGACCATTACTGTATCTCCTTTGAGATGTCTGTCACTGATGTGATCCACACTAGGTCAGATGTAACTTTGAGAAGGTATATAAATGAAAATACCTGTACATCATTTATCCAAGCCTTTTTAGCCGCGCCGGCTCTCACACCAAACCCTGTTAGTAATCTGGTGGATACATTTAACGCAAAACCGACGAATATCATTGACGCCATTGCGCCCGTGAAAGTTAAAAAAACCTTTGGAAAAGAGAAAGCACCATGGAGAAATTCACCATCAGTGAAACTTCAAAAAACAGAATGCCGGAAAGCTGAACGCAGATGGCGGAAAACAAAACTCAAGATACATCATGATATTTACAAAGAAGAACTATTCACCTACGGTCTTGAACTGAAGAAAGCTAGACAATCATTTTTCTCTGATCTTATCAACAAAAATATTAATAACTCTCGTTTATTATTTTCCACTATTGATAGGTTAACTAACCCCAGAATGGAAATAGCCCCTGAACTAATCTCCACTCATGCAATGAGTTTGCTTTATTCTTCACAGAAAAGATCTTAAAGATCAGGCAAGATATCAATTCCTCAATTCCGAGTCTTGACCCGTTCCCATTGCAAGGACAAATAATTAACGAAGCAAACATGTCAGAATTTGTTACAGTCAGCCATAAAACACTTGAAGACGTTATATTCCATCTAAAAACAACTACATGTAGTCTTGATAGTCTTCCGACAAACTTCTTTAAAAATGTCTATTGCTATATTGCCTCAGATGTACTGCAGATTGTGAACATGTCGCTCCATTCAGGTGACTTCCCTAAGGGCTTGAAAACTGCAGTTATTAAGCCACTGCTAAAAAAGAACACCCTCGATACACTGACAATCGGTAATTACAGGCCAATTTCAAATTTACCATTTTTAAGCAAAATAATTGAAAAGGTTGTCTACCTTCAACTTAACAGTTTTTTGACCTCCAATAACATTTGAGACACTTTCCAATCTGGTTTTAGGTCTCGTCATAGCACAGAGACGGTTTTATTAAAGATTTTAAATGACATTCTTTGTAATACCGATTGTGGGAAATCGACGGTTTTAGTTCTATTAGACCTCAGTGCGGCGTTTGACACCGTAGATCACAACATTTTAATAGAAAGACTAGAGAAATGGGTGGGTCTGTCTTGCACTGTCCTAAAATGGTTTACATCCTATGTTGAAAACCGAGAGTATTTTGTTTCAATTGGTAGCTGTACATCGGACAGAACCAAAATGACATGTGGAGTTCCCCAGGGGTCGATCCTCGGGCCCCTTCTATTCAATTTGTACATGCTGCCACTTGCTCAAATAATTAGAAATAACAACATTTCCTATCATAATTACGCGGATGACACCCAAATCTACATATCACTTTCCATAGATGAATACGGTCCTACTGATTTATTGATCACATGTCTAAAACAAATACATGACTGGATGTGCCGTAATTTCTTACAGCTCAAAAAAAAAAAAAAAAAGTAATTGTTTTTGGAACCAAAGAAGAAAGAATTAAAGTCTCTGCACACCTGGAATCACTATTACTCGAACCGAAAAGTCAAGCAAGAAACTTAGGTATAATTTTAGACTCTGACCTCAATTTTAACAGCCACATCAGGGCAATCAACAGATCGGCCTACTACCATCTTAAAAATATCTCACGTATTAAAGACCTTATGTCGAAGCAAGACCTTGAAAAACTTGTCAATGAATTTGTTTTTAGCAAGCTTGACTACTGCAACAGCATCTTCACAGGCCTCACAAAAAAAATCACTCCGTAAGCTCCAACTAATTCAAAATGCTGCTGCCAGAATCTTAACCCGGACAAAGAAAACAGATCACATCACTCCAGTGCTGAGATCGCTGCATTGGCTTCCAGTTAGTGAGAGAATTTACTTTAAGATTTGAATGCACACATACTGTATAAAGCACTAAACGGGCTAGGACCCAAATATATCAAGGACCTCCTTCAGTGGTACGAACCCAGCAGACCCCTTAGGTCTTCAGGCGCAGGCCAGCTCCCTGTTCCATGTGTGAGATCAAAGCGTGGGAAAGCAGCCTTCTGCCTCTACGCTCCTAATGCGGAACAAACTCCCAGAACATCTGAGAATGGCTAGCACTTTAGAAACATTTAAATCAGGTCTAAAAACATTTATTTTTAATATGGCTTTTCAAATTTAAATGTTCTAATTTTCGAACTGTAAACATGGTTTTCTTTCTTTTAATTAATTATTTTGTGTGTTTTGTATTTCTTCTCAATGTATTGTGTTTTCTCTGTTTGATCCTGTAAAGCACTTGAATTGCATTACTGTATGAATTGTGCTATACAAATAAATTGCCTTGCCTTGCCTTGGCTGACAGCCTGGAGCGTAAATGGAGAGCAGTAATGATAATATAATACAATCTGACAGAAGGTGCCACTTTCTCCTTCCTCTGTTTCATCCTCTTTATGAGCGCCTGCTCTTTGGCTCGGTGTGTTAGTAATTATCTGATTATTCCTGGGGAGCTGCCAAGGCCTGCGCTGCACTTCCACTGTGCATCCAGACAAAGTCGGACTCAGCGTGCAAGCTTAGCAGAAAGAGCTGCTGGAGGATGACCAGGAGGAGAAACGCTCCAACAGACGGAGCTGCAGGAGGAGAGGACACAGAGCTGAGGAGAGGACACAGAGCTGAGGAGAGGACACAGAGCTGAGGAGAGGACACACTGAGGTGAGACTGCAACACACACTGAGGTGAGACTGCAACACACACTGCAACACACACTGAGGTGAGACTGCAACACACACTGCAACAAAAACTGAGGTGAGACTGCAACACACACACACACACACACACACACACACACACACACACACATGTCGTTGTGTCCCTGAGACCCTTCACCCGAAATTGCTCCTGTGGGGATTGGCCACAGTACTGAGTATGTAAGTCGCTTTGGATAAAAGCGTCTAACAAGTGTCATGTGATCTATCTATCGTCTTCAGATCATTTGTTTGAGTGGGTTAGCAGTTTTCCAAAAACCATATTGATTGTAATACACATATTGAGGGGCTTATTTTCAGATCCAATCAGAGAGCACGAGGAATTAAAAAAAGATATCTATCGGTATATTTAAGATAAAATGAAAGTCTCGTTGCCTTTTTTATTGCTTTAATTACATTTTCTGAAATATGAAAACTGAAAACAAGCAACATTGCATCTAAAGTTGTTCAAATGTGCTCCTCACTGCCGCAGACCTCGACAGTATTTTACTACATTACGAGACTTGATCCGTGATCTGTGTTTTGCAGAGCGGGCATTTTCACCACAAGCAAGCCAACAGCACGGCACTGACAGACAGACAAATCAATGTTAAAGGATAAAGGGCCTTATTTATTACAGCATTCGTGGAATCCGTTCTAGATCCGTCTGAAAGAACTCGCTATTACACTAAAAAGCTGTATCTTATAAAGCGTGCATTAATCGGCTGCGTCTCTTCCACTCGGTGTTTGTGGGTTTTCATTCTCAATCACAACCGGGGAGAGATACATTTAATTAGACGTGTGAATGTGGGGGTTTATAAACAAGGTCGTATCAGATCTTTAGAGAAAATATAATATTTGAAACCTGCAGAAAAACATCATGTGGCCTTAATATGCTTTTTGGGGTTTTCCTCCCTGTAGTGTGTTATACAAGTTTGTGTGCATGTAAATGGTCTGCAAAGGCTAACATCCCTGTCTCTCCCACACACACCCCCCTGCCTGAAACGCCTCCATTGGACTCCTTTGTTTACTTCCTGAACATAGTGACATCACTTTGTTACACTCGCGCTTCTATTGGCTAGTGCTCCCACACATTGTACATGACATCTCTAAGCGGTTGACCAATCACAACAGGGCCGGCAAGCTCACCAATCAGAGCAGACTGGGCTCTGGTTTCAGACAGAGGGTGAAAAGAGGTGCTGCAGCACAGTGTGAGAAGAATAAAGAGCTTTTGAACGTTAAAGCATGGAGACATGTAGAGACACTACATACAACTAGAGAATGCAATTCCTGAAGAAATTGCTCGTGGGAATGCTTTATGCTGAAAAGCTGACGCTAAACTGCTGAAATGTAATGAAGAAAGTGAAGGATTTAGATTGAGATGATACATGAACACTGGGGGCTTGAATTTGTGATGAGAGAAGAAAGTCAAAAGGCTTGGAAAAGCAGCAGAATATTTGAACTGCAAACTTTTGAACCAACTTGATGGCGAATGATCTGTCGCCATGGCAACGGCATTTGATGACATCCCATAATACGCTTAGATGCGTTGATGGCTGCATCGTTACCAAACCTGTGAAGTTGTGGGCCGTTGGAGCATCTAAGTGTGCTTTTTGTACTTACGGGTCAATAATGTGGCCTTTTTGGCAGACTAGCTAAAGGCTGCTGGGGGTGAGATGAGGCTGAACTTACAATGGGCTTCAATGGAGACATGTTGAGAGTTGTTGTCACTTCGTGCCTCAAGAGGCTTTTTGTTTAATTATTTTGCTTAATTTTGTATCATTCAAGCTACGAGATGTTTTCCTACGTTTGTCATGAAGTCTTATATCTGAGGAATGTAGGGTTTGGGAATTATGGCAAGTTTAAAAGAAAATATGAAAGCAAAATTAAATCTGTCCTCCACTCTAGCTGTGACATCACGCACTCTACAATCTGAAGAAGGCCTCTTTACCAAGGTCTGAACAATGTTTAATATCTCTAAAAGTACGAATCAGATTTAAAACTTGTGTTACACGAATAATGTCAGAAAGATGTGTAACAGTTTAAAGTTGGAATGAGGTTTCTGAGTGAAAGTATGAAGGAACAGTTAGCAGTTGAAGTTGCATGAAGATTGTTGAAGTCTGAAGATTTTCTCCATTGACTTCCATGTTAAAAATGTGATGTATTATGGGATGTATCTCTGGAATTATGAAAGTTATGAATGAGAAAAGTAATAGCCATAGAATCCCGACCGAGCTGATCGTTTTGATGTTTGAACATGTCAGAAACAAAAACATACAACAATAATATATATATATTCTCTTTTTTTCCTTTTTTTTTCTCACTCAAATGAATAATTATAACAAAGTACAACAAAATAATAATAATTCTCAGATAGTCTCTGTCATGTTCAACAGGGGCAAGAAAAGCTTAAAAAAACTTTTCTGGTCCTACCCCTTCTAGCATATATTTTCCTTATAAATAAAACATTAGGTCATCGTCATCAGCGACATGTTTGTCTTGTTCATTTGTTTGCGTTTTGTTTTCTTACAAAACAATCAGAAATAAATTACTTTTACAATTACAAGAAATAACAACAAATGGGATTTTACAGGTCCTGTTCACAACCATTCATGATTTGGCTCCTAAATAATGCTTTCAGTTTAGACTTGTACAATATCTCAGTGCATCGTTTCAGTTGTTCCACAGACGAACACCTCTTGATGAGATGCAGTGAAGTGGCATCTGTTCGTACGGGTGGTTTTTTGAAAATGCAGTTTCCTCTCAACATGTGCCTGCTTTCTCTCCGTGTGAGAAGTCCCTGGATGTTATGAGGTCATTGTTGATTTGCGGCTTTGAACATCATTTGAATAGTTTTATTGTCAACCAGGTCTTGTAGTTTTAGTGTTTTTAGTTTGATGAACAATTTATTTGTAAGTTCTCTGTACGTAGTTTTATGTATAACTCGTATGGCTCTTTTTTGCAGGATGAAGATAGGATGTTTGTTTTATGTGTGTTCCCCAAACTTCCACACAACACATCACGTATGGAAGTATGAAGCAGCAGTACAGCATACACTGAGCTTGAGAGGACATGGCGTCAGGACTCAGTGAGGATGAGTCCGTGTGTGTGAAGTTTCATATTTGTCACATCTGCTTGTTGTTGCAGGAATAGAAGCGATGCTGACTCAGCTGGTTTTGGGATGGACTGCCTTGCTCAGCGGCCTCCAGCCAGCGGCTGCCTCCATCACAACCAGTGAGTGAAACATGTGCGTCATCACATACTTCCAGTGTATAAACAAAGGAGTACTGACGGAGCGGTCACATGATAACGCACATGGTCAAATCGTATCAGGTTTATTATCTTTGAAATGTGTGTCTGCAGGGTTACTGTCTAACAGAGACAGCAGGGGGGCCGCTCCAAAATGTCAAATCTTCATCTCTCCTCCACCTCCTCCACCGGTGTTTCCTACTGTCAACCGACAAGAAGAGCTGATGGTGACGACACACACACACACACACACACACACACACACACACACACACACACGCACGCACGCACGCACGCGCGCGCACGCACGCACGCACGCACACACACACACACACACACACACACACACACACACACACACACACACACACACACACACACACACACACACACACACACACACACACACACTTGCATAGTCTGAATAAGGGTGTCTCTCTCTCTCTTCAGGTGGATATAACAGAACTCATCACAGGACCAACAGGAGACAAGGTACTGTGGGGCAGACCTCAGTTATTAATACCACAAAACATACATGAGTTATTTAACCAATCGCATGTGTATTTAAAGTCCGTCCCGCTTTCTTCACTCCTTTACTGTTATCACATGATGACACTTTAATGGTGTTTGTGTTTGAAGGGCTGCAGAGGACCCAGAGGACGGGAGGTACAGTGACACACACTCAGAACCACACACACATGACTTTTCTCTGGATGTGAAACTGTGGAAGCTCTCCTGTGTGTGTCAGGGTCCGCCTGGTGTGAGGGGTCCAGAGGCCGAACACGGAGCACAAGGAGCCATCGGGCAGCCGGGTCCAAAGGTCAAAGAAATAACATCAATCTTTCTAACCGTCCTCTGTCGTCTAAATTCTAAAATATGTGATATAACCTCTGTTTTAAAACGTTATTGGCCGGTGAGGCATGTCTAGGGATCCAGAAGTCTGCATGGGTTTACGAAGTTCCTTATAGAAAATATCTGTGGAAACAGGTCGGGGTGAATCGTTTTATTTTTGGTCAAATTGTATCTTAATGCAAGCAACACCTTATGCTTATCACATCAGAACATGGGGTAGTGGAGTGGAGTCACGCCCAGCTGCTGCACCCCACTCCTGGTGACCAAAAGACCATTTATTCAACTTTAACTTTTTCTTTAACAAAGAAACCGGCTCGAGATACACTTTTTGTTATATTCCATGGAATGCTCTTAACATCCCGATAGCAATGAATATCTGAAGTGCTTTGACAAAAAATCCATAAAAAAATGTCATCTGTAGAAGCCGTAGTGCTGTAAAAAGTACAACCAATCCGTTTAGCTGGCCCGGCTAAACGGATTGGATGGCCTACCTGCCTGTCAGTCTACCATCGGGGCACAAACTTATCTCGTGCCCTCATTGGTCATGTGCGCGTTCGTGTGTGTTGGAGGAGGGGCTCTATAAGGAAGTTGCAGATTTTCTCCGGTTGTGTATTTTCAAATTCTAGCGATCTCGAGCCGGTTTCTCAAACTTACCTACCCCACCTTTAATGCAATATATGTCAACACCATCAAGGATCCATCCTTGACAAATCAGGCCTGATAAATAAAGTCCTCCACATCTTTTGACACCATTCTGATCATATTGAGGACTGTTGCAAAATTCTGTATATTTGTTTAGTGACTTTCCTTTATGATCGTTATGTTGTGTTTCCACAGGGAGAGAAGGGTGACCGAGGCTGGAGAGGTCTGTACGGAGACATAGGAACTCCTGGGATGATAAAGGTACCCTCACTCAACTCCTGACTCATACACATCGATCATATGCCGCCTGTTTTCATCTATATCACAATACTTTATGCAAACTAAGGCACAATTCAGTATTGACTGGACGTATTATCTGTATGTATAAGCTGTTATTTACACGTTAAGACACTGAAATGACATTTGGATTGCCAAATGGACCCTTTACCTGGTGCATGTCGCTTCATCAAATCAGTTGACTTATAACTGCATTAAAAAGGCATGCCAGACCTACATACATCTACACAATGCTTTAAAACATTATTTTAAAGCAAGCCACCACGAAATGCACCTGAGTGCAGCCTCATATGCAATTGAATGTTTGTGGTAAAAATGATTAATATTAGTATTGATATTCACAGGGCAGTAAGGGGGGTAAAGGATTCAGGGTAAGTGTCTTTTTTCTGTTATTTTATTAGATAAGTAAACAGCACTTCAATTTATTGTTATACTATGTGACTTTTTTATTTATTTATTATTTATAAGTGATTCTTTGTCTTTGTCTCTTTCATTTTTTATGTTCATTTGGAAAGTTCTTTAAATTCCCTGAATGTCAAAATGAGCAATAATACATGCTTTACGGACTTTATGGACTTTAAACACATTTTTTTTAAATGATTTTTTATGTATGTATTTGTACTGCTATGTTTGTAATTTTCTTTTTCTTAATGTTTTATGTGAGGGACTGCGGATGGAAAGTAGCTCAAAGCTAAATCCGGCATATTTACACTAGGCACATTTCATGTTTTAAAGGTGGGGTAGGTAAGTTTCAGAAACCGGCTCGAGATACACTTTTTGTTATATTCCATGGAATGCTCTTAACATCCCGATAGCAATGAATATCTGAAGTGCTTTGACAAAAATTCCATGAAAAAATGTCATCTGTAGAAGCCGTAATACTGTAAAAAGTACATCCAATCCGTTTAGCCGGATTGGATGGCCTACCTGCCTGTCAGCCTTCCATCGGGGGCCGGTTTCTCAAACTTACCTACCCCACCTTTAAGTGTTCATTAAAGGTGGGTAGGTAAGAATGGAGAAACCAGCTCGAGATCGCTAGAATTTGAAAATACACAACTGAAGAAAATCTGCCACTTCCTCACAGAGCCCCTCCTCCAACACACACGAACGCGCACATGACCAATGAGGGCACGAGATAAGTTTGTGCACAGATGGAAGGCTGACAGGCAGGTAGGCCATCCAGTTATTTTAGCCGGGCTGGCTCAGATGATTGGTCGAGCTTTTTACAGCGCCACGGCTTCCACTGATGAACGTTTTTTTATGTATTTATTGTCAAAGCACTTCATTGCTATCGGGATGTTGAGAGCATTCCATGGAATATCACAAGTGTTTCTGAAGTGAATTACCTACCCCAGCTTTAATGTGCAATGTCCCCGCCAAATAAATGGATAAATAAACATTTAGTGGCATTTCTTGAGAAAACCATCTTATCTTAATCTTAATTGCTTTCCATCAGGGGGAGAAAGGTGTGAGGGCAAAACGAGGACCAGCTGGAGACCTGGTGAGGAAAACCTGTCTCTCATTTGCTGCTGCTGGAAATGTGCCATCAATAAATGAATTCATGAAACATTCTGATGACTTCCTCTTCAGGGTGAGCCGGGCCGCCCTGCAGCGTCAGCAGAGAAGGTAGAACAAACATAAACATACAATCCCTAATGTTTAAAGAAAGTGTAATTAGACGGTATGAAGACGTTGACTTGTGATTGTGTTCTGATTTTATGTGTCAGTATTTGTAAGCAACGGTGACCGAAAGAATATCGCTTTTATTTCACTTTGTTATGGTTATTTTCTTTTTTCTTTAATAAGGGGCAGGTCAAATGAGACTTTCTTCTCCCTGCTCCTTTCCACCATGCGCTATACATTTTTTAAAAACAGTATGACATGTTTTGCAAAGTGTACATGTTTTAAAATAACTGCCTTGTGTGGAATAAACAAATACATATGAATGTGAGTCCAGCTGTGAAGGCATGCTGTTTAGCGCTGACTGACTTGCTGTTCTGTTGCAGGGCGACCCGGGCCAGAGGGGGGGGGCAGCGCCGAGGGGGGAGCCGGGACCCCGAGGAGAACCGGGAGCCAGGGGACCCTCGGTGGGTGGAGGCACACACACACATCTTAGTATATTCACATTGAAGGCTGAGGAGAAGCAGCGGTTTATGACCACTCATCCTATAACTCAGCGTTACTATAGTTTATTCAAAGATGTGCTCATTGAGGATTGGTCACACCTTCTTCCAAGATACTGGGGACACAGCTGAAGTCTCTGATTCAAGTCTGCCTAAGTATGGACGACGATTCCACTTTTTACTGTCTGATAATATAATCAACCTCATGTATCGACCAACACTGATCTAATACATCTTTTTTGTTCCTCTCTTAGACGACTCATATTTTAATAATACATTTGTATGGATGCAGTTTTCTGTGTGAAACAAATATTGTACTTCCCTAAAGGCGGAAATGCAAAGCCCACAACCCATAATGCAACACTACTGCTTGTTTTGATTGACCTTTAGCCACATTTTGATGAGTCAACAACCAATATGTTACATTTTGTGCCAACTTTTATGTCTATGTACTAGAGGGCTGCTCGATTATGGCAAACATCGTAATCACGATTATTTTGGTCAATAATTGATATCACGATTATTAAATACGATTATTCATTGACTTTGGAAACATCCATTTATTGAACTTCAAAACAAATAATAATTTGACACTATCTTTTTAACTGTTGATTACCCTGAACGTATAATTCAAAACTAAATGATACACACGCCAGAGCTGCGCTTTGTCACCAATCCTGTTTGTAATATACATGGATCGGATTTCGAGGCGTAGTCGTGGGGGAGGGGGTCTGCAGCTCGGTGGACTAAGGATTGCACCACTGCTTTTTGCAGATGATGTGGTTCTGATGGCTTCATCGGTCTGCGACCTTCAGCACTCACTGGATCGGTTCCCAACCGAGTGTGAAGCGGCTGGGATGAGGATCAGCACCTCCAAATCTGAGGCCATGGTTCTCAGCAGGAAACCGATGGACTGTCCACTCCAAGTAGGGAATGAGTCCTTACCCCAAGTGAAGGAGTTCAAGTATCTCGGGGTCTTGTTCTCGAGTGAGGGAACAATGGAGCGTGAGATGGGCCGGAGAATCGGAGCAGCGGGAGCGGTACTGCAGTCGCTTTACCGCACCGTTGTGACGAAAAGGGAGCTGAGCCAGAAGGCAAAGCTCTCTGTCTACCGGGCCATTTTCGTTCCTACCCTCACCTATGGTCATGAAGGGTGGGTCATGACCGAAAGAACGAGATCGCGGATACAAGCGGCCGAGATGGGTTTTCTCCGCCGGGTGGCTGGTGTCTCCCTTAGAGATAAGGTGAGAAGTTCGGTCATCAGGGAGGGACTCGGAGTTGAGCCGCTCCTCCTTCGCGTCGAAAGAAGCCAGTTGAGGTGGTTCGGGCACCTAGTAAGGATGCCACCTGGGCGCCTCCCTAGGGAGGTGTTCCAGGCACGTCCAGCTGGGAAGAGACCAAGGGGTAGACCTAGGACCAGGTGGAGGGATTATATCTCTTCGCTGGCCTGGGAGCGCCTTGGGATCCCCCAGTCAGAGCTGGTTGATGTCGCCAGGGAAAATAAAGTTTGGGGCTCTCTGCTGGAACTGCTACCCCCGCGACCCGACCACGGATAAGCGGGGAGAAGATGGATGGATGGACAAATAAATGAGATCAAATATGTTGCAGTCACAACCTAGCAAAGCAAAATAATCGTTTTTTTCGATTAGGTTGTTTTCGTAATTGTGGCAGGCCAAAATCATAATTGCGATTAAAATACAATTCACTGCACAGCCCTACTATGTATGTATACATCTATGTAGTTTAACACATCATTTATAATTCCAGTGCAAAGTAGGGAGCTTTGCTAATCCCTACTAACGAGCTACCTGTTTTACATTGGCTGAAATAAATGCTTGTCTTCAGGCGCTGAAGGGATCTCGTGGATCTTCAGGACGGCTCGGTCGTCCCGGTTCTGCAGGACGGTCCGGGCCGACTGGAGACCCGGGACTACCGGGACAAGGTGAGTGACGGCAATACAACAATAGAAAGCAGGATCAAAAATATGGCTCTGAATTGATCTACGATACCAATACAAACCATGATATGAACAGAAAGGATCATTAGACTCAATCGAGCAGGTCACATTCATTAGAAAGTGAAAGAGTAATATGAGCGCAATGACTTTGTGTTTTGTGTTAACTAAGTGGAAATAGTCCAGTATTTCCCTAAAAATAAACACAGATCAGAGCAAGGAACATCGGTTGTTGATGATTTGATACGCCCACATCTTGATTAACAATGTCTCTTAGTCTTAGTAAAGGTAAGGTAAGGGTAGATGTCGCATTCAGGGACGAATGCTTTACACTGAACACATGGTTTGCTTTTAAAGAATGAAAACAAACATAAGGAAGAGATTAGTGAGCAAGAACCAACAATACAGTTAAAAGAAAAAACTGAAATAGTAAATGTGAATTATTATTCCATGGTGTTGTTCGGATCAGCTCTTGTTATCTGATCCGTTGTGTTGCAGTGCACGTCCTGCCGGGCCTGCAGGGAGACGCAGGAGAGGGAGGAGCCGCCGCAACATGCGACTGTTCAGAGGGAGAGAGACCTAAACCACCGAGAGACAAGGTCCCAGGCGGTCAGTGACGCACACACACACCACACACACCACACCACACACACACACACACACACACACAACACACACACACACACACACACACATCACACACACACACACACACACTCTTGCTGAATCTTGCTGTGTGTGTTCGATCTTCCTGGCGGACGGGGAGAGGCAGATGAGGAGGCTGAGGGGGGAGAACGTTATGGTTCTGAGGACCGACAGGACGCTCTGTTCATCTACTCTGACTCCCAGTGGGTCAACGTACTGGTCAACCCAGCTGGGGATGAATAGAAACACTGAGATATAACTCCAGAACATCACCAGGGTTACAGAAACAAGTGGGTATCTTCCCATTAACTATTATGTTAGTAATACACCCCTGTGCCTCACTAGTGACAATGGTGTTACAAACTGGTACTTAAATTAATAAAAATCAGTAATTAATGTCGTAGTTATCATGACATGAAAATAATACTATGCCTAACAGTTTCCTAGCAGTTTTGGGAAGTCTTTGTCCTCTCTGGGTTATTCTGATTATTCACACACTACACTATGACTCTTTTCACATTTCCGACATACTTTACTGTGGCTTTTCATGTTTAAAAAAGACCTATGACCTTTTAAAAATATTTAGTACATAGTTTAGTCTTTTTAAACATAAAAAGCCACAGTACTTTCATACTTTCAAAAAAACTGTAAATAATGGATGTTTTTTTTAAAGTGAGGCTTAAGGTTTACCCCCATTGTACAAGTGGAGCTGGAGTCGACAACCGACCTTAACGTGTTCCGAAGAGAGATGGATGTTTAATTTAATGACTTTATTATATTCAACCCTCATCAACTCTTCCTCTTCTGTCCTCATGCTGCTTCCTGATTGGACCAGGAGGATTCCAGACACTGAGCCCTCTCCAGTCAACACCCGCTGAAGGGCCCTTGAGCAAAAACCCAAACACACTTCCAGGTGTAGACTTGTATCATTTAGTGAATGTAAAAGTTAATGACAATTTGCCGATGTTTGAATAAAGGTGTGCCTGACCTCTGTACATCTCCGTAAGAATGTAAATATATATTACAGTAGGCTCGAACATTTCTTATTATTTATTTACATATGCATGTTTTAGACAATATCTTTCCATAGTGTTTCTCTTTTGAAACACTAACTACTTAACTCTGTTTCCGTTGTAATGTATAATTAATATTTACTGTCTCTTGATTAATAATAAAACTGTCATAATCTTAGCTCTTCTGTTATAATCGTCTCCATTTTTCTTCAGGGATGTATCAATATAATGTGTGTGTGTCCAGTATGTGTGGTGTGCAAACATTTGTGAGGTTGTAGTTTGAGGTGGAACATAATCAAGAGGGATATTTTCAACATGCTCTACTATAACTTCTTAAATGTTTTCTACTTAATAAACGGACTTTTCTCAAATAGTTGACATGCTATGCTATGAGGCTGTGGTTCAGTGGATTAGTGTGGCTGGTTCAATCCCCACTGCAGTCAGCATGCCTGTTGGTGTTTCTCAATGTCGCTTCCTTGGTAGGACATGTCCCTCCGAGTCAGGTCCTTCAGAAGCGAGGCAAGAATCCTTCCTAGCCTCGGAAAACAAAGAATGGTGGAACAGGTGTGCGTCATATGCGAGACATTGAGAAGCACCCTCTGTGTCCTTGGGCAAGAAGACACTTCCCCTCAAATTGCTCCAGCGGGAATTGCCCACAGTATTGAGTTTATAAGTCACTTTAGGGTAAAAGTGTTTAACTCAGTGACATGTATTTACTTTTTTTACATTTTCAACATACTACACACTACACTTGACTTCACTTTACATCTTAAAGAATCATACAATGTTATGATTTATGATATTCCGGACACACAGTATATGAACACTCTTCATGTTTTCGGACAGACTACCCTTTTACTTTTTGTCATGATATTTTCAACACACTTGACTTACTTTGAACTGACGACACACAAGTCTAAACATCTCTAACACTGGCTGGTTGAAGATGGCTGTTAGTTTAGGAAGAACTAGAACCTTCCTGAGATGAGTACGCATTTGAAACACATTATTATAAAGACAAGTTCAACCACTGCTGAATATTCTAGCGCCCGTGTAAAGACTCTCACTTCGGGTTCACTCATTTCTCTTTTATTTGAAATGCAACAGCAGGTTTGACACCCTGCAGCCATGTTGTCTGCAGGGTGTCTTTGAGCAAGACATCGATCAGTTTGACTTAAGTCCTTCTGGAGTGATCTCTCTCCTGCGGGCCGGTACAGGGCGTAGGAAGTACTTCTCTCTTCTCCCCTCCAACAATATCACAAAACACATCTGATGTCAAAACGAATGAAAGTCATTTTGTAACCATAATAATTATACATTCAAATTAAATCGGAGTACTTCAAAAACAAACGATTGCACATTAAAAACCAAAGCTGGAGTAGAAATAACACATTTTTGGCATCTGTTTTGAACCGGCGATGTCACGTGGATCATTTTAATCTACTGAAACAGAACGGTAGAAACAGATCCAGAGTCAGCTGAGCACAATGTAAAAACCTTATCATGATTAATTAAAAACTTACATTTCGTCACTAGTACTTGTACTATGTAATGACAATAAAGTTGAATCTGAAGTATTAAGAAAGCCTTGCAGCTGATCTGGACACGGCTTGTTCCTCAAGATGACAGAAACCTCTGGCAAAGTATCTAACTATTCAAGCGACTGGGTTTTTAACGCACTAGTTTAACCGTTCGCTGAATCTTTTTTAGAAAGAAACGGTCTGACATTATCTCCTGACTGGACAACTTCCCAAAGTGTGTCAGGGTTTATCCATTAGCCATCTTTCCATAAGTGCTACTGCTTTAAGAGTGCTCTCCTTTTTGAAATATGTTTAAATGATAATTGTTAGTTGAAACAAAGTGGCTAAACAAAACGGGTGAATTGTAATATTTCAGAAGCTGCAACCAGTGCATTCTTAACATGTTTGCTTAACCTTAAATATGTATAAACTTGTTTCAGATCACAATTTACTAATCAGTTAAAAACCTCGTGATTTAAAGTCTAAACATGAGGCTGTCTGTAACCTTGCACAGCGGAAGAGTTAAACAATGTAATTGTCAGAAACATCAGAAACACATCCATGCTAACCGCGAGTCTGACACGTGGTGTTACTACGGGCCGCAGTGTGTGTTTGATATCCCAGAGGGAGGCACCTCCAGTTTGATCTGCTGCGTGTTCCACATCAGCTCCTCAGGCTTCCGTATCGGTTAACATTCTGTATTTAGAAACGATGGCAGTGTGAATGGTAAACATAAACTCCAGGTGTCAGCAGGTCAGAAAGCTGACGCTCGATATCACAGAAGTCACAGTCGAGGTGTGATGCTAGCTAGCACACAAACACACACACACTTGTGAGCGTTGAGTTGTTCAGGCACTTGTTCCCAAGGCTTCCTTCGGGCTCCTCTGATCACACTAATATCAAAGTGATCAGGAGATGACAAACAAGTGACGGTTTATTAACGATAGCAAACTGTTCATTGTAGCGTGGAATAATAGCGATCAAACAACGACCTACCATACTGCCTGAAGCTGATTCATTAACTACCAGAATAGAGTCTGTTTCATGAAGTCTGCTACCAAATGTGCGACATGTTGTTTCATGTGATGCTAATAGCTAAGGCTGCGCTCAGATTAAAAGAAAGACAGTCCTGATAATGGAAAAGTAATTATTATTAAACATATAAATAAACATACTATACAATGAGAAATGTGCAACCTATGTCCTGATTAGCAGGGAAGAAAATGAATATAGCATAGTATTAAGATGTTTTGCGTGAAAATATTGTATAGGCAAGTATTTTTATTGTATTTAAATTATTAATACTGCAAATACAAATTAAACTTTTTTGGTAACAAGTGCTTTTACAGTTTACTACATGGTGGTTATTCTGTACATTTTCTTTCAGATCCGATTGGTAGAAATTGATTTAAAACAAAGAAATCAAATTAAAATATTGCACGAAACCTTTATCTTATTCGATAAAACAGAAGTTGACAAACTGCATATTTTGCAGTTGAAAAAAGTATATAAATAGCATTGTATGTTATTGGTTGGGACACAGTGTCTTTTATGATAATACCACTGGGTGGCGCTGAACCACAATAACTCAGTTTGCCTTTTATTTGTCCAAATTCAGATTCTGTGGCCGTATCACAAGTTACTTATCATCACAATACAATGGTGCTGTACAATATTGTATCATGAGGACTCTGGCTCGTGAAGACATGTGAAAAACACTGGTTCAATAATATCTCCATGAAAAGTCCTGAAATCTGAGCACAGCCTTCCACGATGTTCTCCACTAAGTGTGCATTTAAGTCTTGAAGCTCTCATGAAATCAAAAGAAATCTGAGAAATGATCCAAATATTTCAGACATATTTTGAGAACACAGACCCGTCGTTCTCTTCATTAAAAACTTAAAATAATTATAATAATAATATCTTTCCAGTATTAAATAATCTTATATAAAAACACACACACAAAGTTTGAAAGAAATGGCAATGCTACCCCCCCACTAACCCCTTTCCCTCCCCGAGTCTCTATACACACCTTCCCACAATCCTCTCTGATTCCCCTGACCCCCCCTTCGTCCTCCATGCAGTTCCGGTTTCTGAGCAGAACATTGTCTCTGCTGCTCTGTCCTTCAAGTCTTTTGTATATTTCGATGCAAAGCTGCACGGACATTGTGAAAAAAGCTTGATTGGGTGATTTTCTGGCTTGCTTGTATACAGATATATATACATATATATAGATATTTGTACTCATGTAATGATAGGTAATGATACTAATAATGAGGATAATAGGAACAATCATATGATGATCTCAGGAAAAGACGGCTTGCTACTTGTTCGGGATGGTTTCAGGATGAGGAGAGACGGACAAGTCAACAACACACACGATTACTTCTTCTTCCTCAATAGTCACTTTTTTCTCTCCCTACCACTCCCCCGTCAGTTTGGTGCTTTGGTCCCGCTTCGGGGGTGCGGGGGGGGGGCCTCGCCGCAGCGTTGCATAGCCTGAGATGTTGGCGTGTTTGGTGGAGTGGGAGTTGTGTGGTGGCGAGAGAGAGTTTGGGAGTGTCCTCGAACGCCCCCCTGCTGCTGCATGAGCTCCGGGGGGGAGGAGGAAGGAGCGCCATGTCGTCCACGGTGCCCATGGGAGAGGAGAGGGAGACCCCAGCTTAATGTGCCATGTCCCCGCCAAATAATGGATAAATAAACATTTAGTGGCATTTCTTGAGAAAACCATCTTATCTTAATCTTAATTGCTTTCCATCAGGGGGAGAAAGGTGTGAGGGCAAAACGAGGACCAGCTGGAGACCTGGTGAGGAAAACCTGTCTCTCATTTGCTGCTGCTGGAAATGTGCCATCAATAAATGAATTCATGAAACATTCTGATGACTTCCTCTTCAGGGTGAGCCGGGCCGCCCTGCAGCGTCAGCAGAGGAGAAGGTAGAACAAACATAAACATACAATCCCTAATGTTTAAAGAAAGTGTAATTAGACGGTATGAAGACGTTGACTTGTGATTGTGTTCTGATTTTATGTGTCAGTATTTGTAAGCAACGGTGACCGAAAGAATATCGCTTTTATTTCACTTTGTTATGGTTATTTTCTTTTTTCTTTAATAAGGGGCAGGTCAAATGAGACTTTCTCTCCCTGCTCCTTTCCACCATGCGCTATACATTTTTTAAAAACAGTATGACATGTTTTGCAAAGTGTAACATGTTTTAAAATAACTGCCTTGTGTGGAATAAACAAATACATATGAATGTGAGTCCAGCTGTGAAGGCATGCTGTTTAGCGCTGACTGACTTGCTGTTCTGTTGCAGGGCGACCCCGGGCCAGAGGGGGGGGGCAGCGCCGAGGGGGGAGCCGGGACCCCGAGGAGAACCGGGAGCCAGGGGACCCTCGGTGGGTGGAGGCACACACACACATCTTAGTATATTCACATTGAAGGCTGAGGAGAAGCAGCGGTTTATGACCACTCATCCTATAACTCAGCGTTACTATAGTTTATTCAAAGATGTGCTCATTGAGGATTGGTCACACCTTCTTCCAAGATACTGGGGACACAGCTGAAGTCTCTGATTCAAGTCTGCCTAAGTATGGACGACGATTCCACTTTTTACTGTCTGATAATATAATCAACCTCATGTATCGACCAACACTGATCTAATACATCTTTTTTGTTCCTCTCTTAGACGACTCATATTTTAATAATACATTTGTATGGATGCAGTTTTCTGTGTGAAACAATATTGTACTTCCCTAAAGGCGGAAATGCAAAGCCCACAACCCATAATGCAACACTACTGCTTGTTTTGATTGACCTTTAGCCACATTTTGATGAGTCAACAACCAATATGTTACATTTTGTGCCAACTTTTATGTCTATGTACTAGAGGGCTGCTCGATTATGGCAAACATCGTAATCACGATTATTTTGGTCAATAATTGATATCACGATTATTAAATACGATTATTCATTGACTTTGGAAACATCCATTTATTGAACTTCAAAACAAATAATAATTTGACACTATCTTTTAACTGTTGATTACCCTGAACGTATAATTCAAAACTAAATGATACACACGCCAGAGCTGCGCTTTGTCACCAATCCTGTTTGTAATATACATGGATCGGATTTCGAGGCGTAGTCGTGGGGGAGGGGGTCTGCAGCTCGGTGGACTAAGGATTGCACCACTGCTTTTTGCAGATGATGTGGTTCTGATGGCTTCATCGGTCTGCGACCTTCAGCACTCACTGGATCGGTTCCCAACCGAGTGTGAAGCGGCTGGGATGAGGATCAGCACCTCCAAATCTGAGGCCATGGTTCTCAGCAGGAAACCGATGGACTGTCCACTCCAAGTAGGGAATGAGTCCTTACCCCAAGTGAAGGAGTTCAAGTATCTCGGGGTCTTGTTCTCGAGTGAGGGAACAATGGAGCGTGAGATGGGCCGGAGAATCGGAGCAGCGGGAGCGGTACTGCAAGTCGCTTTACCGCACCGTTGTGACGAAAAGGGAGCTGAGCCAGAAGGCAAAGCTCTCTGTCTACCGGGCCATTTTCGTTCCTACCCTCACCTATGGTCATGAAGGGTGGGTCATGACCGAAAGAACGAGATCGCGGATACAAGCGGCCGAGATGGGTTTTCTCCGCCGGGTGGCTGGTGTCTCCCTTAGAGATAAGGTGAGAAGTTCGGTCATCAGGGAGGGACTCGGAGTTTGAGCCGCTCCTCCTTCGCGTCGAAAGAAGCCAGTTGAGGTGGTTCGGGCACCTAGTAAGGATGCCACCTGGGCGCCTCCCTAGGGAGGTGTTCCAGGCACGTCCAGCTGGGAAGAGACCAAGGGGTAGACCTAGGACCAGGTGGAGGGATTATATCTCTTCGCTGGCCTGGGAGCGCCTTGGGATCCCCCAGTCAGAGCTGGTTGATGTCGCCAGGGAAAATAAAGTTTGGGGCTCTCTGCTGGAACTGCTACCCCCGCGACCCGACCACGGATAAGCGGGAGAAGATGGATGGATGGACAAATAAATGAGATCAAATATGTTGCAGTCACAACCTAGCAAAGCAAAATAATCGTTTTTTTCGATTAGGTTGTTTTCGTAATTGTGGCAGGCCAAAATCATAATTGCGATTAAAATACAATTCACTGCACAGCCCTACTATGTATGTATACATCTATGTAGTTTAACACATCATTTATAATTCCAGTGCAAAGTAGGGAGCTTTGCTAATCCCTACTAACGAGCTACCTGTTTTACATTGGCTGAAATAAATGCTTGTCTTCAGGCGCTGAAGGGATCTCGTGGATCTTCAGGACGGCTCGGTCGTCCCGGTTCTGCAGGACGGTCCGGGCCGACTGGAGACCCGGGACTACCGGGACAAGGTGAGTGACGGCAATACAACAATAGAAAGCAGGATCAAAAATATGGCTCTGAATTGATCTACGATACCAATACAAACCATGATATGAACAGAAAGGATCATTAGACTCAATCGAGCAGGTCACATTCATTAGAAAGTGAAAGAGTAATATGAGCGCAATGACTTTGTGTTTTGTGTTAACTAAGTGGAAATAGTCCAGTATTTCCCTAAAAATAAACACAGATCAGAGCAAGGAACATCGGTTGTTGATGATTTGATACGCCCACATCTTGATTAACAATGTCTCTTAGTCTTAGTAAAGGTAAGGTAAGGGTAGATGTCGCATTCAGGGACGAATGCTTTACACTGAACACATGGTTTGCTTTTAAAGAATGAAAACAAACATAAGGAAGAGATTAGTGAGCAAGAACCAACAAATACAGTTAAAAGAAAAAACTGAAATAGTAAATGTGGAATTATTATTCCATGGTGTTGTTCGGATCAGCTCTTGTTATCTGATCCGTTGTGTTGCAGTGCACGTCCTGCCGGGCCTGCAGGGAGACGCAGGAGAGGGAGGAGCCGCCGCAACATGCGACTGTTCAGAGGGAGAGAGACCTAAACCACCGAGAGACAAGGTCCAGGCGGTCAGTGACGCACACACACACACACACACAACACACACAACACACACACACACACACACACACACACACACACACACACACACACACACACACACACACACACACACACACACTCTTGCTGAATTCTTGCTGTGTGTGTTCAGATCTTCCTGGCGGACGGGGAGAGGCAGATGAGGAGGCTGAGGGGGGAGAACGTGATGGTTCTGAGGACCGACAGGAACGCTCTGTTCATCTACTCTGACTCCCAGTGGGTCAACGTACTGGTCAACCCAGCTGGGGATGAATAGAAACACTGAGATATAACTCCAGAACATCACCAGGGTTACAGAAACAAGTGGGTATCTTCCCATTAACTATTATGTTAGTAATACACCCCTGTGCCTCACTAGTGACAATGGTGTTACAAACTGGTACTTAAAATTAATAAAAATCAGTAATTAATGTCGTAGTTATCATGACATGAAAATAATACTAATGCCTAACAGTTTCCTAGCAGTTTTGGGAAGTCTTTGTCCTCTCTGGGTTATTCTGATTATTCAACACACTACACTATGACTCTTTTCACATTTCCGACATACTTTACTGTGGCTTTTTCATGTTTAAAAAGACCTATGACCTTTTAAAAATATTTTAGTACATAGTTTAGTCTTTTTAAACATAAAAAAGCCACAGTACTTTCATACTTTCAAAAAAACTGTAAATAATGGATGTTTTTTTTAAAGTGAGGCTTAAGGTTTACCCCATTGTACAAGTGGAGCTGGAGTCGACACCGACCTTAACGTGTTCCGAAGAGAGATGGATGTTTAATTTAATGACTTTATTATATTCACCCTCATCAACTCTTCCTCTTCTGTCTCATGCTGCTTCCTGATTGGACCAGGAGGATTCCAGACACTGAGCCCTCTCCATCAACACCCGCTGAAGGGCCCTTGAGCAAAAACCCAAACACACTTCCAGGTGTAGACTTGTATCATTTAGTGAATGTAAAAGTTAATGACAATTTGCCGATGTTTGAATAAAGGTGTGCCTGACCTCTGTACATCTCCGTAAGAATGTAAATATATATTACAGTAGGCTCGAACATTTCTTATTATTATTTACATATGCATGTGTTTAGACAATATCTTTCCATAGTGTTTCTCTTTTGAAACACTAACTACTTAACTCTGTTTTCCGTTGTAATGTATAATTAATATTTACTGTCTCTTGGATTAATAATAAACTGTCATAATCTTAGCTCTTCTGTTATATCGTCTCCATTTTTCTTTCAGGGATGTATCAATATAATGTGTGTGTGTCCAGTATGTGTGTGTGCAAACATTTGTGAGGTTGTAGTTTGAGGTGGAACATAATCAAGAGGGATATTTTCAACATGCTCTACTATAACTTCTTAAATGTTTCTACTTAATAAACGGACTTTTCTCAAATAGTTGACATGCTATGCTATGGAGGCTGTGGTTCAGTGGATTAGTGTGCTGGTTCAATCCCCACTGCAGTCAGCATGCCTGTTGGTGTTTCTCAATGTCGCTTCCTTGGTAGGACATGTCCCTCCGAGTCAGGTCCTTCAGAAGCGAGGCAAGAATCCTTCCTAGCCTCGGAAAACAAAGAATGGTGGGACAGGTGTGCGTCATATGCGAGACATTGAGAAGCACCCTCTGTGTCCTTGGGCAAGAAGACACTTCCCCTCAAATTGCTCCAGCGGGAATTGCCCACAGTATTGAGTTTATAAGTCACTTTAGGGTAAAAGTGTTTAACTCAGTGACATGTATTTACTTTTTTTACATTTTCAACATACTACACACTACACTTGACTTCACTTTACATCTTAAAGAATCATACAATGTTATGACTTTATGATATTCCGGACACACAGTATATGAACACTCTTCATGTTTTCGGACAGACTACCCTTTTACTTTTTGTCATGATATTTTCAACCCACTTGACTTACTTTGAACTGACGACACACAAGTCTAAACATCTCTAACACTGGCTGGTTGAAGATGGCTGTTAGTTTAGGAAGAACTAGAACCTTCCTGAGATGAGCACGCATTTGAAACACATTATTATAAAGACAAGTTCAACCACTGCTGAATGTTCTAGCGCCCGTGTAAAGACTCTCACTTCGGGTTCACTCATTTCTCTTTTATTTGAAATGCAACAGCAGGTTTGACACCCTGCAGCCATGTTGTCTGCAGGGTGTCTTTGAGCAAGACATCGATCAGTTTGACTTAAGTCCTTCTGGAGTGATCTCTCTCCTGCGGGCCGGTACAGGGCGTAGGAAGTACTTCTCTCTTCTCCCCTCCAACAATATCACAAAACACATCTGATGTCAAAACGAATGAAAGTCATTTTGTAACCATAATAATTATACATTCAAATTAAATCGGAGTACTTCAAAAACAAACGATTGCACATTAAAAACCAAAGCTGGAGTAGAAATAACACATTTTTGGCATCTGTTTTGAACCGGCGATGTCACGTGGATCATTTTAATCTACTGAAACAGAACGGTAGAAACAGATCCAGAGTCAGCTGAGCACAATGTAAAAACCTTATCATGATTAATTAAAAACTTACATTTCGTCACTAGTACTTGTACTATGTAATGACAATAAAGTTGAATCTGAAGTATTAAGAAAGCCTTGCAGCTGATCTGGACACGGCTTGTTCCTCAAGATGACAGAAACCTCTGGCAAAGTATCTAACTATTCAAGCGACTGGGTTTTTAACGCACTAGTTTAACCGTTCGCTGAATCTTTTTTAGAAAGAAACGGTCTGACATTATCTCCTGACTGGACAACTTCCCAAAGTGTGTCAGGGTTTATCCATTAGCCATCTTTCCATAAGTGCTACTGCTTTAAGAGTGCTCTCCTTTTTGAAATATGTTTAAATGATAATTGTTAGTTGAAACAAAGTGGCTAAACAAAACGGGTGAATTGTAATATTTCAGAAGCTGCAACCAGTGCATTCTTAACATGTTTGCTTAACCTTAAATATGTATAAACTTGTTTCAGATCACAATTTACTAATCAGTTAAAAACCTCGTGATTTAAAGTCTGAACATGAGGCTGTCTGTAACCTTGCACAGCGGAAGAGTTAAACAATGTAATTGTCAGAAACATCAGAAACACATCCATGCTAACCGCGAGTCTGACACGTGGTGTTACTACGGGCCGCAGTGTGTGTTTGATATCCCAGAGGGAGGCACCTCCAGTTTGATCTGCTGCGTGTTCCACATCAGCTCCTCAGGCTTCCGTATCGGTTAACATTCTGTATTTAGAAACGATGGCAGTGTGAATGGTAAACATAAACTCCAGGTGTCAGCAGGTCAGAAAGCTGACGCTCGATATCACAGAAGTCACAGTCGAGGTGTGATGCTAGCTAGCACACAAAACACACACACACTTGTGAGCGTTGAGTTGTTCAGGCACTTGTTCCCAAGGCTTCCTTCGGGCTCCTCTGATCACACTAATATCAAAGTGATCAGGAGATGACAAACAAGTGACGGTTTATTAACGATAGCAAACTGTTCATTGTAGCGTGGAATAATAGCGATCAAACAACGACCTACCATACTGACTGAAGCTGATTCATTAACTACCAGAATAGAGTCTGTTTCATGAAGTCTGCTACCAAATGTGCGACATGTTGTTTCATGTGATGCTAATAGCTAAGGCTGCGCTCAGATTAAAAGAAAGACAGTCCTGATAATGGAAAAGTAATTATTATTAAACATATAAATAAACATACTATACAATGAGAAATGTGCAACCTATGTCCTGATTAGCAGGGAAGAAAATGAATATAGCATAGTATTAAGATGTTTTGCGTGAAAATATTGTATAGGCAAGTATTTTTATTGTATTTAAATTATTAATACTGCAAATACAAATTAAACTTTTTTGGTAACAAGTGCTTTTACAGTTTACTACATGGTGGTTATTCTGTACATTTTCTTTCAGATCCGATTGGTAGAAATTGATTTAAAACAAAGATGAAATCAAATTAAAATATTGCACGAAACCTTTATCTTATTCGATAAAACAGAAGTTGACAAACTGCATATTTTGCAGTTGAAAAAAGTATATAAATAGCATTGTATGTTATTGGTTGGGACACAGTGTCTTTTATGATAATACCACTGGGTGGCGCTGAACCACAATAACTCAGTTTGCCTTTTATTTGTCCAAATTCAGATTCTGTGGCCGTATCACAAGTTACTTATCATCACAATACAATGGTGCTGTACAATATTGTATCATGAGGACTCTGGCTCGTGAAGACATGTGAAAAAACACTGGTTCAATAATATCTCCATGAAAAGTCCTGAAATCTGAGCACAGCCTTCCACGATGTTCTCCACTAAGTGTGCATTTAAGTCTTGAAGCTCTCATGAAATCAAAAGAAATCTGAGAAATGATCCAAATATTTCAGACATATTTTGAGAACACAGACCCGTCGTTCTCTTCATTAAAAACTTAAAATAATTATAATAATAATATCTTTCCAGTATTAAATAATCTTATATAAAAACACACACACAAAAGTTTGAAAGAAATGGCAATGCTACCCCCCCACTAACCCCTTTCCCTCCCCGAGTCTCTATACACACCTTCCCACAATCCTCTCTGATTCCCCTGACCCCCCCTTCGTCCTCCATGCAGTACCGGTTTCTGAGCAGAACATTGTCTCTGCTGCTCTGTCCTTCAAGTCTTTTGTATATTTCGATGCAAAGCTGCACGGACATTGTGAAAAAAGCTTGATTGGGTGATTTTCTGGCTTGCTTGTATACAGATATATATACATATATATAGATATTTGTACTCATGTAATGATAGGTAATGATACTAATAATGAGGATAATAGGAACAATCATATGATGATCTCAGGAAAAGACGGCTTGCTACTTGTTCGGGATGGTTTCAGGATGAGGAGAGACGGACAAGTCAACACACACATCGATTACTTCTTCTTCCTCAATAGTCACTTTTTTCTCTCCCTACCACTCCCCCGTCAGTTTGGTGCTTTGGTCCCGCTTCGGGGGTGCGGGGGGGGGGCCTCGCCGCAGCGTTGCATAGCCTGAGATGTTGGCGTGTTTGGTGGAGTGGGAGTGTGTGTGGTGGCGAGAGAGAGTTTGGGAGTGTCCTCGAACGCCCCCCTGCTGCTGCATGAGCTCCGGGGGGGGAGGAGGAAGGAGCGCCATGTCGTCCACGGTGCCCATGGGAGAGGAGAGGGAGAGGTGGGAGGAGGTGAGGGAGCCGTGGCGAGACACCGACTTCCTCTTCAGGGTGCGGTTCAGGTCCTCCAGGAAGTGGGGTTTCAGCGTCAGGCTGCTCGGGCCCGGGGATTTGGGCGATGTGGGAGGTATGGGGGAGGAGGAGGTGGAGTAAGAAGGAGGCGGGGTTTGAGACAGAGGGGGAGGCGAGAGAGGGGTGTTTTCATACTGGTTGGTTTTGCTGGTCCTCCGGCTCAGGGAGGGAGGCAGGATCGCCCCCTTCTTTAGAGAGCTCTGCTTCCAGGAGGTGGAGGAGACGGGCTGCATCTGAGGCTGGGGGTTCACCACAGCCACTTTGGGCGGGTGGTGAAACTCCGAGGGGTGAGGAGGGGGAGGGAACAACTCAAAGTCACTCGGGGGAGGCGGGAAGTAGTCCAAGTCGAGGTGCTGAGGCTGGGCGGGGGGCGGCGGGGGAGGAGGGGAGGGGAACTCTGCGGGCTGATGGTGCGTCTGGAGACCTTGAAGTGCCAACGGGAGATTCGCCAGATTCAGTTTCCCAGGTTTGGGAAGAGGAGCAGGAAGCGAAGAGGACGAAGAGTCCTTGGAAGGAGACCCGGTGGCCGAGGAGGAGCTGGAGGAGGTTCCTGTCTGAGGGGCTTGTTGGCCGAACTTATTGACGAGGGTCTCCACTTTCTTCGGCCTCTCTTCAGCGGGGTCGCCGGTGGAGTTGCGCTGGATGGAGGAGGCTCTCTGCGGGGCGGGGGGCCCACGCTTGATGGAGGAAGAAGACGAGGAAGAGGGCGACTTTTTAATGGGGGATCCGGTCCTCGAGGAGGACGATGAAGACGGGGGAGGAGGGAAATCTCCCGAGTTGTCCAGAGGAGGAGGGGGAGGGAACTCTGGAGACAGTGGAGCCACGACGCCTCCCCCACCCGGCTGCCATTTTGGTTTGGCTTTGACCGCCGGGGGAGACGGAGGAGCCGAGAACTTGGATCCCTCCATGGAGCTGGAGGCGGACAGAGCGGAAGGGGAGGAGTTTCCCGGGAACTGATTGACGATCTGTTTGACCAATGAGGAGGTGGCGGCCGCGATGGACACCGAGGAAGAAGAGGAGGAAGAGGGAGAGAGGGTGAGGTTTTTGGAGGACAGGCTGTGCTGCTTTGGAAGAGTCGGGGGAGGCTGATTGGGGGAGTGTCCCGTGGAGAAGCTCTGCTGCTTTTTAAACGGCGGCTGGTTGCTGTACGGCTGCGTGGGAGAGACGGGGGAGAGGGCCATGGGAAGGGAGGAAGGACCTGATGGTTTGGGAGCAGTTTGAGGGGGGAAACCACCCGTGAAGGTTTTGGGAGGAGTGGGAGGGGGTGGGTTCGGGGAGAGAGGCCTTAGAGAGAGGGAGGCTGGGGGGGAAACCTCAGCAGGAGGAGGGGGGGGAGGAGGGGGAGAGTCCTCCAACATATCCGGGGTGAAGTCGTACACCATGTGGGGAAACTTGTGCGACAGGAACTGCTGGAGGCCGCTGTTCGTGAGGGGGGAGGAGTCTATTTCTGGTGGGGGAGGCAGGCTGAAACCATTCATGCTCTCTGGGGGAGGAGGAGGGGGGAGGTAGGCGGGCTCTAGCAAATCCTCGTCCAATGGGGGTGGAGGAGGAAGGAGAGAAGAAGGGCTCGGCGGACCGAATTTCAGAGCGGCCATTGCTGATCCGGGTGTTGGTTCTGAGGGTGGGGGAGGAGGGGGGGGACACGGGAGGAGGGGGGAGGAGGAGCTGTACACGGCGGGGAGGGTGTTGTAATTGGGCTTCGCTGATTGGTTCTGGCTCTGGAGGCGGGCCAAGGTGCTGTATTTGACGTAGGAAGGGGTGGAGGATGACGTCTGATGGTCCACACTGTCGATGGGAGGGGGAGGAGGAGGAGGAGAGGGGGGAGACGGAGAGGAGTCCTCTGATTGGACGAGGCCTTCTGTGTAGCTGGAGCGGGAGGGAGGGGGCTGAGGGGAGAGGATCTGCACCGGGATGGGCCTACTGATGGGGTCGATCCTCATCATCTGGAGAGGAGAGGAAGAGAGGGGAGGAAACAAGAGAGGAAGAGAAGATGGAAGAGAGGGGAGGAAACAAGAGAGGAAGAGAAGATGGAAGAGAGGGAGAGAAGGAAGCAAGAGAGGGGAGGAAACAAGAGGGGAAGAGAAGGAAGCAAGAGAGGGAGAGAAGATGGAAGAGAGGGAAGCAAGAGAGGGGAGGAAACAAGAGAGGAAGAGAAGGAAGCAAGAGAGGGGAGGAAACAAGAGAGCAAGAGAAGGAAGCAAGAGAGGAGAGGAAACAAGAGAGGAAGAGAAGGAAGCAAGAGAGGGATGAGGGAGGGATAGTGAGACACAAGAGAAGGGAGGAAGAGAAACAAAATTACAACAAGTAAAAGACGAGTGTAGCATTATCATGAAGACAATCCAAGATGCAGGAACCAACAGCAAACAGTGCAGTGTGAGAACACACACATTGAAACTCAGCATGGTGTCTGCTGTCCTACGCCTAACCCCTAACCACCTAACCCCTAACGCCTAAACCCCTAAACCCCTAACCCCTAAACACCGAACGCAATGTTTCCCAACAACCAAACATGTTCAGAATGAGCCATTGCAGCCGGATCGCTGTTGAAGTGCCTGGTGTTGTGTTGGGAGCTTTACACACAGTCTGTGTGTAGCTTAAGCTCCATGGGACCATGGGACTGTTTCCCCACGCCAAGCAGAACCGTCCAAACTAAAGACCACCGCTCAGACGAGGCTCCACATCTGGGTTAGACTTGTGTCCAGGACCCAGTTCAGAGTCTTCTTGATGTATCCATCGCTGTTTATCTCGTCAACGCAACCTCTCCCGAGGAGTATTTACTAACTCAGCCAGTCACTGCATTGCAGGCTGAGACGCTCAACAATGGCAAACTAAACTAACTCAATCACATATTTTTTTACCAATTAAGTCAAATTAGACAATCTCTCACGGCACACTGGTGAACCACAGCATGCTGGTTGAAGATCACTGACCTAAGCCAAGGACTGAATTACAGCTCTGTCAACTGTTCCTGCACCACCATGGGCAATCTGAAGGAGTGACGGTGGGCTGTCTGAGGTCAGTCTATCTATCAGTCCATTTTCTTATTCAAATCATTGTCTGTTTTTGAAATGTTGTCAAACATATTCTAAGCTATGTCTGCTGATACATCATTAGCCATTAGGTTCAGGACAGGTGTGCATCTGAGTGATTACCAGTGCAGACAATGAAGAGGTGTTGTCATGACTACTTTTCAGTCCATTCACCCTGTCTTTTCTTCAGTGTCGGTATTCAACTGACTAAATATGGAGCTTGAAGGTGTCTGTGTACAAACTGTACATTGTTCAACTATTTGAAGCCCGAACAGTGTATTTGTGTTAAATAATGTGTATGTTAGGTCATTCCTTCACACCACAAAGTTAGAACAAATCAACAGTTCAGCTGCTGCCATTTCAAAACAGGGACACACTGTACATCAGGCACGGTTACAAAAACCTGATTGTAGATTTTCTTTCTCTGATGAAAACAACCGTAAATCCTAATCCTTCCTAATCCAATGGACACACTGAGTAGTTGTAAACACAGACAATAAGTAATACGCAACTTCAGAGAAACAGGTACGTTTCAAGCCGCTTGTTTACTACTTGTGGGGTGTTTTACTCTTCAGACGGTTTCTTCACAGATCTTGTTGTGAGCAGTTTCACGCAGGAACTATTTTCATGAACCTAACCACACCCCTTGTCCAGGAATACGTGTGAGAGTCTCTCCGGAGCTAGCTAAGCCATTAATGCTCACATCTCCTCATGCCACAACACTCTCGCTCAAAGTCAGTATACCTTCTGATCAATAATAAGACAGATCCAGATCACACTGAAGCATCATCACAAACATGTGAGTGTTTTAAAGGCTGCAGCCAAACTGTTAACATGCCTGTGACATCACTTCCTGTCTAACCTCCGCTCCCTCCTCCTCCTGCACAAAGAGGAACTGCCATTCGTCCCTTCACCTTTGATCGCTGGCAGGGAAGCAGAGATGGGAAATGTAGTCCACAGGTAAACAGGACAATGACAGAGGACAGGGGTGTGTGTGTGTGTGTGTGTGTGTGTGTGTTCACACCTCTCCCTGCGTTCCTCTCCTCCAGGCGTCGGAGAATATCGAGCTCACGGCACTCTGAGAGCGGGCGTGACCGGATGATGTCATCTCTGAAACGCCGCTGTCTGATTGGCTGGAGTGGTTGGACTGGGACTCTGAGTGGACACACGGCGGAAAGTACATTATGTTTAAGTTGTTGATGCTTATTGTGGTTTATTTATACAAAGATAAAGTTAATGTTGAGAAATGGTGCGGTACATCTTTGCAGAATTGGCAGAAACTGAATTTTCACAAAAACACAGAAATAGCGCATTAGAACAAATCATAACAAATGATGGTCATAGTAAATAAAAAAAGTCAAAATATGGTATATAATAAAGATTGTATCGCTACGAAAAAGTCGGGAACATTCCAATTATAGTATGACTTACTATAAAAATTGATAAATAAATCCATGTCTGTTCAAAATGTCATTACGGCTAGGGAACAATCCTCCTCTACTCCTAGATATCTAACCTTTTTGCCCTTTGACATTTATGACCAACCCCGACGTCTGTTATCTCCCTTAAGGAAAGCCAAAATGTTGTTGTTCCCAGTTTATGACCGGGCAACTCTCGCTCACAAATGGTTTATGGTTGTGAGAACGCTGGAACATTTCTCTCCATCTATGTCAGTGTTTCTCAAACTTTTTCATACCAAGGACCACTTAACCAATAAAAAAACACTCGCGGACCACCTAACTCCACAAATATCCAAAATCACATCGTTTTTCTAGAACAGATTACAAATCGCCTGAAAACGGTACAAACAAGTGGCAATATGTGTGATGAAGGTGTTGCGCTGGGCTATATCATGCAACCGGAGGTTAAACTTAAGCTCGCTCCATTGCGGAGATATTCCCGCGAGAGTGCGGAAAACTTAAATGTATTTATTTATTTCAAATGTGAAATGTTACCAATATACTCACAGACCCCTAGGGGGCGCTCACGGACCACCAGTGGTCCGCGGACCACACTTTAAGAAGCACTGATCTATGTTGATCTCTGTGAACCTGTTAAAAGGGCTAGCGAGAGAGAGGCGCTTCAGAATCGACGTGGCAACCCTCCCGTGCGGTCAGAACCTCTGGCTGCTGTGACTTGTGATGTGAATCCTCCGGCCGATACTCGTAATAAACCATCAGTGTTTGACATCAAAGCTCCAACTCTCCTCGTGTCTCTCTGAGTCCTGACTCTCCATTGCTGCAGAAGTTTCCCTTTATCCCAAAAGTCAACTGTGTGAAACTGTCCAAATAATCAAATAATTGTTGAGCTATGGCTAAAAAGGCCCCAGTGACTTTGAGCTCTGAACACCACATTCTAATCAGGATGCTTGTGAGCATTTTTGAAACAAATCCCTCAAAGTTTTCCTTAAAAATAGCATTCTGGAAAATGGGACAGAAGGACAGACAAGCCGAACACATAAAGCCTGGTGCCGAGGCTCGAAGAAGGGATATTAGAATGATAATGATGTGGAACAGATCAGGAGGACGGACCTGGAAGACTGGAGGAGCTGGATCCTGATTTGATGGAGGAGGAGGAGAGGGAGGACCAATCGTAGGCCGCCTCCGTCCTCCTCATCGCCTCCTGGAAGTTAATGTACAGCTGCTTCCCGTACTGACACACACACACACACACACACACACACACACACACACACACACACACACACACACACACACACACACACACACACACACACACACACACACACACACACACACACACACACACACACACACACACACACACACACAATTAACATGACAATAAATACATGAATTGCATTGCGGCAGTTGAACATGTCAAGGTTTTAATAGTAGTGCAGGTTTAGCAGATTAAACCGAGTGCATCACAGAGACTGGAATAAAAGGGAGACTTTTATTTTCTATGACAGGAGAAATGTTGTTACCTTGGCGATTCGGATACTGTTGATCCACTGTTGGAGCGTCCTGACGTCGTCACAGCAGAGGTACTTAATGTACTGAGACTTCTTCTGGATCTGAGGGTGCTACACACACACGCGCACACACACACACACACACACACACACACACACACACACACACACACACACACACACACACACACACACACACACACACACACACACACACACACACACACACACACACACACACACACACACACACACACACACACACACACACACACACACACACACACACACACACACACACACACACTGTATTACATGTGTACAGGATGCTCTGTCTACTTGCAGTGTTGTAACTTTTACTTTTTAAACAAGATACAATACAAAGACAATGATGACAACAAAACTGGGATTTATTTATCTTGAGTTGTTCCTAACTTCAGTGGATTTTCTTATTTATGAGTCAGTTTATTAAACCAGGACACAGGCCAGAAGTCCGGCCTGCAGCAGATGAGGTTGCTTGTCTTAGCCTCAGATGGCTGAAAAAAGCTGTTGAAAATCTCTCGCAATCCCTACCTGCCGGATAAGAGTGAGCAGTGAGTGACGGAGCAAAACTAGGGCTTCAAATTAAGATTATATTTCTGCATTATTATAATCTGCCAATTGTTTTTCTAGATTAATCGTTTGATCCCATTTTCTTTAAACCTGCGTTCTCTTGTTGTGTCAATCAGCAACCTAAAGATATTCACATCAGTAAACCTATATACGAGAGGCTGAAAATGTAGCTTTTTTAGCATTTTCAAAAATTGGAAATCCCTGAAAATGAGAATAAACGAGCAAAAAAGACACGAGGCTGCTAATGGGCCCAGCATGCCGGATGAAGACACACACATTATTGTGGTGCATCTGTCTCTTCTGTGAAGTAGGTGTCATTACCGACTCCTACCGATAGGTGGCATCAGGAGATCACTGAGCCGCACGCCAGAGAGAAGTGTCTGCATGTTTCAGTGTGTGACGTACCTTCAGCACCATGCAGTAGTCCGTAGGGGCTTTGTACTTGCTCTTGTAGTCCTGACCGCTGTACACATTAACATGATCCAACTGCAGGAAACACACCAGGTCTCTGGATGCCTGCACACACACACACACACACACACACACACACACACACACACACACACACACACACACACACACACACACACACACACACACACACACACACACACACACACACACACACACACACACACACACACACACACACACACACACACACACACACACACACACACACACACACACGCACACGCACGTATTTAATTAAAAAGAAAAAGGAATAAAGACAGTTTAGTAGGTTTAAACCCTAATAATGAATCGGGGCTTTTTAAAAGTGGGTCATGACACAAAAACAGCTGCTCTCACACCTCCCCCAAAAGATGTAAAAAAAACACACAGAAAATGTAAATGTACACACACACACACACACACACACACACACACACACACACACACACACACACACACACACACACACACACACACACACACACACACACACACACCACACACACACACACACACACACACACACACACACACACCATGTATACATCACTTCAGGGGACATTACATTGACTTCCATGCATTTCCTGCAGACTTATCCTAACCTTAACCCTAACCAACACATGCCTAACCCTAACCAAGTCTTCACCCTAAAATTAATGATCCCCCTCATGGGGACCTCCAATTTGTCCCCATAAGGGAGGCGAGTCCCCACACGTGACTATGTAAACAGATTTAGGTCCCCACAAGTATAGTAATGCCACACACCCCCACACACACCCACCCACCCACCCACCCACCCACCCACCCACACACACACACACACACACACACACACACACACACACACACACACACACACACACACACACACACACACACACACCACACACACACACACACACACACACACACACACACACACACACACACACACACACACACACACACACACACACACACAACACACACACCCCACACACACACACACACACACCTTGGCCTTTCCCTTGGGAACATAGTAGATGCCAGACGCTCGGAGCAGGAAGTAGCGCTTCTTCCACGACTTCTTCCCGTCCTCCTTCAGCCACAACACGCCCTCCATCTCAGGGACGGACACCGTGCTGCCGCCGAAACACTCCTGACACACACACACAAAGACAAGAGATCCTTGTTCAGTTTCAGTGTGCAAAACATGCTATCAAAGTTATTATAAAGACCTTCTTAAAATAAACAAAATGACAATATGTGATGTTTGTTGTGGGTATAAAGGAGTTCTGCAAACTGTATCATCATCAATTGCATTTATATCAAAGATTAAAGTGTGATTATAACGGTTTGGAGAGTCTGGAAATGGTGGTTTAGTGATGAATCCTGTAGCTAACAGAATGCAATGGGCACTCCAGTATTGCTAGAATTGGTAGCTCAATGTGAACAGGCACCATTTTGTTTTGAGTAATACCGACGATAGCTGTTATTCTAAAGCCTGTTTCGGGTCCGAAGCGTCAGGCTTTCTGCAGGACCTCTGGGTGAAGATGCATGCGAGGAAGCAGCTGTGTGGTGCGGGAGGAGAACACAAACTAACCTCCAACAGAGCCTCTTTGTTCCTCTCAGCCATCTCACATGTCTCCTTCCGCCCCAGCAAATAGTTCTGCAGCAGACGAGCAGGAGAGATAGAGAAACGAGTCGTTAGCAACAATACAAAAATACAACATCTGTATTATTTCATTTAACCGTCTCCACTTAAGTGTGTGTGTGTGTGTGGATCTCACCTGGGGGTTTTTGAACACGGCGTACTTCTCGATGCGTTCGCTGAACATCAGGCGGTTCTGGCTGTCTCTGGTCCAGTTCAGAAGGTTCTCCACCAGGTTCTCATGGTCCTCGAAGATCCGCTCTGCACACAGGGGACACACGTGTTGGCTCATGTTGGGTCGATTAAGGGAAAATCAAAGATAATCAGAAAATACAGCCTGTTATTTCCACTTTGAAAAAAGACGATGCTGTCATTTACTGGTTTTATTGTGTCCTCGAAGGGGTCCAAACTCTGTTGATGTTTGAATATCCAAAAGAATAACACCAAGAGAAAAACTCAAACTGCAACCTGTCGTATATAACACATTTGACACTAAATACTTAAAGGTGGGGTAGGTAAGTTTGAGAAACCGGCTCGAGATCGCTAGAATTTGAAAATACACAACCGGAGAAAATCTGCCACTTCCTTACAGAGCCCCTCCTCCAACACACACGAACGCGCACATGACCAATGAGGGCACGAGGTAAGTCTGTGCCCCAATGGAAGGCTGACAGGCAGGTAGGCCATCCAGTTACTTTAGCCGGGCCGTTAGTGGCTCTTCCTCTTAAGATCATCACTTCCCATAGGGAATAAGAGGTCAGAGAAAGTCACTGTATTGCCCAAGGGCACTCAGCAGGGTACTGGTGTTGCTGGTGTGCATGTGTGTGTGTGTGTGTGTGTGTGTGTGTGTGTGTGTGTGTGTGTGTGTGCAGTGAAAGAGTTATTCCATAATGATCAGAGGTTCCAATTTAAATCTTCCTCAGGACAAATGCTGGCCCTAATCCCAGGTTTTTTAGGAACCCAGGTGGGGTGTGTGTGTGTGTGTGTGTGGGTGTGTGTGTGTGTGTGTGTGTGTAAATGAGGTTTGCAACACAGCACCTTCTCTCTCTCTTTCATAACGCTGACCGTCTGTTCAGCAGAAGCCCTCAAGATGTAGGTTAGATCACACACATCACTGCACCGGACCTACATATAGACTGTGTGTGTGTGTGTGTGTGTGTGTGTGTGTGTGTGTGTGTGTGTGTGTATGCGTGCGTGTAAGTGTGTGTGTGCGTGAATGTGTGTTTGAGTGTGTGTGTGTGAATGTGTGTGCGTTTGTGTGTATGTGTCAAACAGTGTTAAGTGGAGTTGAAGCATGTTGTACAGTGTGTGCTGGCAAACGCAGAAGACACCACCCAAGGGTGTGTGTGTGTGTGTGTGTGTGCGTATGTGTGTGTCTACTACGTCTTTCTGGCTGAATATCTGTGCCGCATAATGTAATAAACAAATTGACTCAACTATGACCTTTCCTCAACACACACACACACACACACACACACACACACACACACACACACACCACACAACACACACACACACACACACACACACACACACACACACACACACACACACACACACACACACACACACACACACACACACACACACACACACACACACACACACACACACACACACACACACACACACACACACACACACACACACACACACACACACACACACACACACGCGCACACGGTTTGGCGGCACATGAAAGCTCTTTGACATCTATTTTGAATGTATATATTGTTATTTCAATAAATTCTTACATTTCTACACTCAGCATATTTCGCACAAGTGGGAGTTCTTCCTTGTTTGAGCTCTAGATGACAGAGGGCGTCATATGCTGTGCAGATCATCAAGCACCCTGAGACCAATGTGTGATTTCAGATATTTGCTGTACAGTCCAAATCAAATGGGATGGAATGAAGTCTGTTGCAATAGTTCAGACACAGACAGATACGTTACGTCAGCATTTGGAGCCATTGCAGCGTTTCATGTCAATCCTGCCTGAAGATAGTTAATCCAGTTCAGATTCATTATTAATGTAATCATCTGAAGTGTGCCATCTGTTTTACATGAACCTCCACTCACTCTGCGCCAGTGATATACATACCTCCACGCATCACTACACCACGGACTGTACAGCCATTTAATCATACACAGATCTTCATAAGCCTGCATGTGCTGCTCAGTGTGTGTGTGTGTGTGTGTGCTCACCCATCTGCAGCTCGTTGATGGTCTCCACCAGGGACCAGTCTGGACTGAAACCGCAGTGCGATTTCTCCAACAAACTGTCCAAAACCTGAACAACAGAAGAGACAGTGAGCACTCAGGACATCTATCCCGACTGATGACATCTCATATGAATAATAACTTTATCAACACAGCATCTTGAAATACAGGGTTCACAAAGTGTTTCCACAGCCAAGAAGAACAAGAAGAAATAAGAGGCGAGAAAGAATGACAGAAAATTGAACAAAAAGCAATAATAAAGCAAAACATGAAACTACAGTTGTTACGGCGTCTGCTTATGCAACTGCAAAGACAGATGTACGACGACAACAGCATCTAGTGACATTACTACCAATGCTGCTACTGTAGTAATAATCCACATATTAATAATACAACTGTTCCATCGGTCCTCCATACAGTGCCGCAGTGACGCGTCCTAACACCCGGAAGTAAGTTAGCATGTTACCACTTCTGGTTCCTTCGACCAAAAGCAACGCAATCTCTCCGTAGCATGTTGGAAAATAGCTGAACTAAGGTCTGTGGTTGAGACACGTTGAAGAGACGGATCACGTTTTGTTCTACGACATCAAACACATCAGCAGTGACCCCACTGGTGATTTCTGAAGAGTTGACGTGTCTGAAAAACGATGGTTGTTACCGAGTGGCTGAATAGGACTACAGAAGATGTTGAGGCCGTTGTACGTCATTACGCCGAACACGTAAACACTCCGCTAAGTGTGTTTGCCCTGTTCTGCTTGAAAGCCAGTCCCTGCCTCCTGCAAAGTGTTCAAACAAAAGCTTCAACTTGTTCCATTTAGAGTCTGTAGTTTGAATATGGATCTTAAGTCGGCGTGACGTTGACGCAGCGACCCTGCTGTAGGTCCTTTATAGCACAACGTTAGCATTAGCTTCTGGCGACTAGATTTATGATTCGAACATTTTAAAAGTAGACATGTGGAGATTATCCGGCTGAACAAAACGTGACCCGTCTCTTGAATGCGTCTCAACCACAGACCTTAGTTCCAGCTATTTTCTAAAACCCTAAGGAGAGATTGCGTTGCTTTTGGTCGAACGAACCGGAAGGAGTTTGCTTCCGGGTTTTAGGACGCGTCGCTGCGGCACTCTATTGGACTCCTTTTTTGCTTCCTGAACATAGCGACATCACTAAGTAACACTAGCGCTTCTATTGGCTAGCGCCCCAACACATTGTACGTGACAGGCTAAGGGGCGGGACGTCTCAAAGCGATGTTTACCTGTCTGACTGTCTGTCTCTCGTCCACCATCATCGTCTTCGAGCTCTCGTCTGACAGATGAACACGAATCACCAACTATGAGGAGAGAGGACAGAAGATCATTATCTTCATCGGAGGATAAAACAAGTCCTGTTAAATTCGTGATACTGATTGTTTGCACCAATAATCCAGTTGTTCAGTTCACAACACAATGGCATGTTGTTGTTTTCTCATCAAATTAAATGGGGCTACTTCGTGGCTGAAAGGCTCATTGAGAGTAGGGCTGTGCAATTTAATCGATCCTGCTGAATATCGTGATATATATCGTATTGTGAGCTGAATATCGTGTATCGTATCGTGAGATCGCTACAGGCCTCATTGAGAGTACATCATGAAATATTTAAACTACATGACTTTGAATACTCCAGAACAAACTCCAGACTTCTCCCGAGAGAAGGAAGTACTGACCCAGTACAGTAAGGGAGTAATAATACATAACGATATGTACACACCGCAATTATCTAAAATAACAGACACGCTAGAGGCTGAAGTATACAGTTATATCACACTGAATATGTTTTTTATTTGTTAAAGCACCATTCGTACAGGTACGCATGTGTAGATGTTTCTTATATATTATTATACAAACAATAAAAAACTATACGTAAAAAAACAGTTTTAACTATTTCTACACAACTTGATTCCTGACTGATCGATCACTTTGTCTTTGGATCTTTGGTTCTTCTATGGATGTTTTTGTTTGTCAACCCTAACCCTTAGTTTGAGTTCCTTGAATGGAGGACACTGATTGGATGTTCCTCGTTCTGATGTATTTCAGTCATTGTTCAATTCAGTGTGCCATTGTGATAACAAGCCAATAGCCAGGAAGAGATACCTTTGTTTCTTTCTGCACAACTAAACCACAAACCACAGAATGGCCCACTGTCTAATTCATATTTCATCAAGTGCGTGTGTGCGTGTGTGTGTGCGTGTCTGTGTGTGTGTGTGTGTGCGCGTGCAGAGAAACCCACTGTCACTTTTTTAGGGATTTGTTTTGGATCATCAAACAGACGCTCAGTCAGGTAGCGGGTGGTCTGACTCAGTGTGTAATAAATCCAGGTTGTTAATCCCCCCCCCCTCTCTCTCTCTCTCTGTGGGATTGGGACTTAACTTGCAGTGGTCATTATGCTGAGTGCTCAGTGTGTGTGTCTGTCTGTGTGTGTGTGTGTGTGTTTGTGTGTTGACCCCAGCTGTTATTGACCAGAGCTTTTCATGTGGAGTCACACTGACCATTCTGGAGCATGTTTTTCTCTTGTGTGTGTGTGTGTGTGAACCAGACTCACCTTTTTAACCTGCGCCTCCTTGATCTTCTCCAGAGCGACCCGGATGTTATCTGCCTTCAGCTTGGCAGCCTGCTCCTCCTGTGTACACACACACACACACACACACACACACACACACACACACACACACACACACACACACACACACACACACACACACACACACACACACACACACACACACACACACACACACACACACACACACACACACCACACACACACACACACACACACACACACACACACACACACACACACACACACATTGATGACACCGGTAAAACAGTATTGACACATTCCTGCACGCGGGTTAAAGAGGCACAACATGCCCAACCTACCTGAGGTCTCCAGCAGGCATTCATTACGGTTTCTTTGTTGATTTCCAACCAAATGCAAAACAACCAACACTTCTGTGTCTGCTTAGAAATCAAATCTACAAAATATGAGTGTGAAAAATCCCATTTTCTATCGGAAGAGTTTGAACAAAGGTCTCATAGTATTCCAAGTTGTTCCACATGACTCCTGCTTCCGGAGGCTTCCTCCTACAGATGGATGTGTATCATGGAATGAATGAAGAGCGAAAGCAAACCGATGTAAAAGCAGATTATTCCACAAAACAGCGTCCCCAAAGTTAGTCCCAACAACAGAGAGGAAACATCATGTTTGGTCCTGAGTGCAAAACATGCTTCTCCTCTTCATCATCATGCCGGTATTATTGTGCTCGCAGGGAAATGGGATTGGGTTATTCCTCGGATGCTACAAGGTGGTATTCTCTCTCTGAAGGATAATCCAACACACACACACACACACACACACACACACACACACACACACACACACACACACACACACACACACACACACACACACACACACACACACACACACACACACACACACACACACACACACACACACACACACACACACACACACACACACACACACACACACACACACACACACACTCAAGTTTGTGGGAATGTCAGCGTCTCTCTGTCAAACTAGAAGATAGCACTGTGAGAAAGTCAACACCCGACTTGTCAACCTTCAATAGAGCCAAGGAAGTCAGCTGTGAGGAAAACAAACAGCAGAAGGATGCATGAAGGACGTGTTAGAGTCTTAAATCCAGCGGAGCCGAGTGCAGGCGCTAACACAACATCCGCAAGCAACACAAGCGTAGAAAGAGAGGAGAATTTGTAATAGATCTGTTGGCAGGTTTAGTTGTCCTCAGAGTCAGATGTCCTCAGTGGACAGACAGGAACGCCTGGTTAGCGCTGCAGCTCTGACTAGCTGTGAAAGATGCTACCTTCTGCGGTCACATCCTGCCTGTCCGAGCGAGAGCAGCGAATGAGAGGAGAGAGAGAGGTGGAGATGGATGCTGGTGGGGGAGGGGTGTTTGTTTTATTTTTTTGCTGTGCCAACTTACATGCAGAGGCAATGGTCTCTTTATCTCAGGCTCTCATGCCCCCTCCTCTCAGTGTATCTCACTCTCAATGCAACACACACACACACACACACACACACACACACACACACACACACACACACACACACACACACACACACACACACACACACACACACACACACACACACACACACACACACACACACACACACACACACACACACACACACACACACACACACACACACACACACACACACACACACACACACACACACATTAAGCTCTTAAACAGCTTCATAACGACCAGCCTATGTTTTGTTGGTCAGGATCAACGCCTGAGGATTTACATTAAAAGCAGTTTTATCCAACGTACTGAAATACAAAGTCAATAGAAAAACATAAAAATATGTCAGAATATCATTTTAAAGAAATTATTTGAATCACTCATTAGGTATAGCATTATAATAGACTTAACAAATATTTAGTTTTATTTAGCATTAGTGGTGCATGCATTGTGTGTGTGCAGAAAAAGAAATAATATAGACAATTCTATGTCAAAAATATGTGTACAGAGCGCTAACTGTCAGCTACCATTTAGTCTGACAACAAATATACTGTATGTATATTCAGGGTTCATACTCTTTTTCACCACTGATTTTCCATGACTTCTCCATGACCAAAAACATTACTTTCTCAGCGGTACCACTGAAAATGGTTTATTTTAACATGGAACAGGAAAACAAGGTCTGCATATGAAACATGTTGTGCCGATCTAAAACAAATCATATAGTAGGCTTACTAGCTTCAACGGCTTGCTGCGTTTGACACTGTTGACCACAACATATTACTAGACCGACTGGAAAACTGGGTGGGACTTTCGGAAACAGTTCTAAATTGGTTTGAATCCTACTTAAAGGACAGAAACAACGTTGTTTCTATAGGTACATACACACCTGAGTTGACAAATATGACATGTGGGGTTCCTCAAGGCTCCATCTTGGGGCCTCTTCTCTTTAACATCTACATGCTACCACTGGCTCAGATAATGAAAAACAACAAAATAAGTTACCATAGCTATGCGGATGACACACAAATCTACGTAACAATTTCACCAGGAGACTATGCTCCAATTCAAACACTGAGTAAGTGCATTGAACAAATAAATGACTGGATGTGTCAGAACTTTCTCCAATTAAACAAAGATAAAACTGAGGTAATGGTTTTTGGAGCCAAGGCAGAACGTATAAAAGTTAGCGCTGAGCTTCAGTCTGCAATGTTCAAACCAACAGATAAAGCCAGAAATCTAGGTGTAGTCATGGACTCTGACCTGAGTGTCAACAGTCACATTAAAACAGTTACTAAATAAGCTTACTATCACCTAAAGAATATATCTAGGATTAAAAGACTAATGTCACAGCAGGATTTGGAAAAACTTGTCCATGCTTTTATCTTCAGTAGACTCGACTACTGCAATGGTGTCTTCACAGGTCTCACTAAAAAATCTATTAGGAAGCTGCAGCTGATTCAGAATGCCGCTGCTCGAGTCCTCACTAACACTAAGAAAGTGGATCACATCACTCCTGTTCTGAAGTCTTTACACTGGCTTCCTGTGTGTCAAAGAATAGATTTCAAAATATTGCTGCTGGTTTATAAAGCACTGAATGGTTTAGGCCCAAAATACATTTCTGACCTCCTGCTAAATTATGAACCATCCAGATCTCTCAGGTCTTCAGGGACTGGTCAGCTTTCTGTCCCCAGAGTCAGAACTAAACATGGAGAAGCAGCGTTCAGTTATTATGCTCCAAATATCTGGAACAAACTCCCAGAAACCTGCAGGTCCGCTGCAACTATTGACTACTTTTACATCCAGGCTGAAGACTTTTCTTTTTGTCGCTGCTTTTAATTAAACTATTCATATCTTAAACTGCACTGTAACTTTTATCCATGTATTTTTTCTTTTAATGTTTTAAATTTAAACGTAATTAATTTCTCCATGACATTTATGAGAGGGACTGCTCGATAGAGTATTTATTATCATTATAGTATTACTATTTCGGCGATTAGATAAAATATAAATTATATTTGATGCAACTTTAGTTACATTTCCATGACTTTTCCTAAACTTCTCCAGGGCCTGGAATTAGCATTTTGAATTTCAATGACTCTTCCAGGTTTTTAATGCCCGTAAGAAGAACCCTGTATATTGTTACTGTGGCTGTTAGCAATTATAAATTATAATATAACGTTTAAAAGACGAGAAAAAGCATCATTTCTGATGTTAAAGCAGGATACAGTGCAAGACTGATAATATACTTAGTCACAAAAATAAAAAATAAATGTAGCGGGGACAATTGAATTAGACGCTAGTTAAGTATTCGTTATGCACATTAAACAGACTTTAATCAATATAAAAAATATAAGAGTAAATGTAGAATAAAGGATTCAATTTGACAAATAATAAAATACATCATGTTGATCATTTCAAATAAGGTGCAACTTTTGAAAAATAACTATAATAAATAATTTTTTAGTGTTAGATTGTTGCAACGTGAATGAGAGGTAGCCAAGGCATTTGGTAACCCCTGTCATATTGCACTATTCTGTTTTATGTCAATTAACATTTGAATTATAACTGTCAGCTATAATTATCATCAACATCAACATAGAGGTTATCATTGTTGGGGAACATTTTTCAAGGCCCATAACTTTGACCCAGTTTATCAGTTCTGTCCTGACTGAGCACACGCACCTGTAGCCTTGGCTGCTGTGCTCTCAGTGTTCTGTCTCCCTGTTCCTGCCTGTTGGCGGCAGCTGATAGAGGTGTTATGATTCTATCTTGTTATGCAGCATGTTGATGATGCTCTCGGAACTAGCTAAATACACGGGTCTGGGGTCGAGTTCTTCAGAATTGACGTGGCAACTCTCCCGTGCAGTCAGATCGTGGCTGCTGTGACTTGTGATGTGAATTCTCCGGCCGAAGCTCCATATAAACCATCAGTGTTTGACATCGAAGCTCCTGCTCTCCCGTGTCTGCTTCCTGAGTCGGGGACTCCCGCTGCATTGCTGCTGCACACAAGTTTCCCTTACAATCATGACATTTGGTAAAATAAGATTCCCTTCAAAGAGACAAACTCATCTTATTATTATTATTCAGTCTGCGTTTCGTTTGTATATCTTAATATATATGAAAAATACTGTTTAATTATTAATGATGGTGTGATGTAAATGGTAGTAAGATTTGACATGAATAATTAATTAATTGGTTTCAGGGTTTTTCTTTCACTTAAATAATCCCTGTATCTTTTCAGAAAACATTGAAACCATCTGATAATCCATTCATTCAATCCATTGATCTTAAATCTGTTTTTACTGGCACCAATTTGCATTTGGACCTTATCACGTTCTTATTCTGCCTCCCACCACAGACGTCAGGGTTTTTCTTTCCCTCCCACCGCTGTCGTCCTCTCCATTTTGCAGGATAAACGTTTTCTCTGCGTCTCATAGAAATTCAGATGACCTGATTCTGCCGAGGAACCATCCAGCCATTTGAAGTCATAAGGAATGTGTCCCTCCTGAGCCGCCGTAGCTTTCAACCAGAGCGGACTGATGCGACTTATAGAGAGGCAGCAGAAGTGGGCCATCAGTGTGTGTGTGTGTGTGTGTGTGTGGACTGCATTTATTGCTGAGGCAGTGTAACAGTGACACAGAAAGAATATGCTACACACATACTATGTATGTGTAAGCAAATAATTTTTTTATAATGTACTATGTATTGCATGCATGCGATACATAGTACATTATAAAAAATGCATTTGCGCACATCTGTTCTGTAAAAGCCAAGTGCACGAGGGAAATAACTACACCCTCAGCCTAATCACTGCTGCAGGAATTAGACCGGCCCCGTAGCTTGTAATCTCGAGGCCTTCTTCCTAATCTGGGACGACAATTTAAAAAACAAATCACGTTTTTTTTTTAGAGCATTTTATTCCAAGTCTCAGTTAAGGCTGATTTAGGAAACACTTTAAGATGATGAGCGTGGTTTCCTTAGCTTCCTTTACTGCAGTTACATCTGGATTTAAAACCAACATCAGCTGCTAGAAGATAAATTCATTTTATCAATATAATATTAATCTGACTACATTTACCTAATTTAGAATGATGTCATTATATATGTGTCATCATATGCTGCTATTACTAACAATAGGTCAAATACATTGGTATAGTGAGAAAGTCGAATTTGATAATTCAGGAATGTTTGATTATATATATATATATATATATATATTTATGAGATATATAATCATATAATCTGACTCTCTAAGGTTTAGGTCGATATTTTTATCTCCACAGGCTGATAAAGTGAGGAGGACTTGGAGCAGATTTGTCCATCTGTTTGCTGCCGTAATAAAGACATCTAAAGCCCAAAACACTAAACAAGACAGCCCATTGCCAGCCAGCCTGTGTGTGTGTGTGTGTGTGTGTGTGTGTGTACATAATGCTACGGGGAATCACTTCTCTCACTCTGCACCAAAGAAGATTATCCCTGCAGATCTGGCACATTCCTCTAACATCCAATCAAAGGGCCTCATCTGTTTTATCATCCAATCAAATCATGACATTGCTGATCCAATCAGAATAAAGCCCTTCTTACTAACTCTCCCTCTAATTCCCACACACACATTTCCCTCAGCCATTAAGAAGCCTACAGCTTTAGCTTAAGAGCAGCAGACTGATGAATTTACAGACACACACTATCAAGAGCAACCTTTAAGAGCGTCCATGTTAAATATGAGAGGTGGAAGAAGTGCTCAGACCCTTTACTTAAGTACAAGTCAAATTACTATGGTCCTAAAATACCCCATAATAAGGGAAAGTCCTGCATTCAAAATATACTATAGTAGAGGGACAGAAGTATAATCAGCTACTTAAAGTAAAAGTACTTTAAGTGCAGGAAGGCACTTTTAACAGTATAATATTATTATAGAATATAATGATATACAGATTTTTATCAATAGCTAATACAAGTAAGAATATGTTGATGTGTTTGTCAATGTGGTGCCAATGTTGTCGTTAAGTATTGGAGTGGGCACGGGACTCCCAATCCTTATTTCCTTTTGTATTTCCATTTATATCATTTGTAATAGATGGTGTGATTACATTCCACCACTGACATCATATACAGGAGTGTGGCGGCAACAATGCAAACTTAAATGAATAGTGGTGGCTTTGATGAACTGAATATATATACCGTCTGAATGAAAGTCAGTATTTGACAACCGTTAAACTGAAAAAAACACACAAATAACCTTTAAAAATTGCAGCTAATTCGACGATAAATTAATTATTTGTTAAATTAATTATAAGCATTCCCTGGTTATCTTTGTCTGATCTGAGGGTAAACTGAACTTGTTTTTTTTAAGATGGTTTAAGCACTTGGCTTTTTTGACATGACCCATTCAACCTCCTGACAAAAAAATGTGCAAATGTGATTCGGTCTTTCTGAGCTTTTACAACCAGAGCTTGGCAACGGCTGATCTCCACCAGCCTGCTGATCTGGGTAACAACAACACAAACAAAAACAAATGTACAGTAGCAGCTAGTCCCATTATCTGCATTGATTAGTGTTAGCGAGCATCAGGCTCATCCGCTAAGCCCCATTACTGCAACTGGATCAGCTCCAAAAGCTCATTACCAAGAGGGCAGCTCGATAACACAACTACAAACCACACACGCTGGACTTCAACGACTTCTGTGAGATAAGAAGAATGCGTTGGGATCAAGCATTATGGTTTGACAGTTACCGTTATAAAAAGCATAATGGACTAGGAGTCGTTGTTTCTCATCACAGAAAGCAGAGGCTAAGAAGTATGTCTAATAACTCTAACTAGAAACATATCATTCGTATATTTGTGATTGATTTTAACAGGAAAAAGCTGTCAGTTTGTGTTTTGTGTAAAATGTGGCAAAATTAAAAGAGCACATACTGTATGCATCACTGCCGAAAACCAAAGGTAGTTTCTCAACAATCAATAAGTGCAATCAACCATGAAGATACACATTCAGAACAGCAAGACCCATCCAAGCATATCCTCACTTTCAAACCAACCCATTTCAAACAGATTTCTTCTTCCCACTGATTACTGTGATATTTGGAGACCGCTTAAAGAACACAGCAAACGTTTCCCAAATATCCTCCAAGGTTGATATTTGGATGGATTTCGTTTTCTCGAGTTGAATACAATCGTGCAACGTTGCTGCAGCCGTCATATATGTTGACTGATTTGAGCAGATAGAAGCAGACACAGAAGCGCCGACTGTCTCACTTACCTCTTATTGGTTGCATAAGAAATTCCATCATCATCATACTTAACAACTTATATTATTAATATTGTCCCCAAACATGTCATTACACAGTGTTGTTGAATCAGTCTTACAGCATGATCACACAGGATTTAAAAACAGCATTAAGTCACATTTAATGTTACATAATGATAAAACAGTCAGGTGTCCAATTAGAGGCTGTTAAAGCTTCATGTATGAAACATGTCACACATCTAGCAGTACTCCCAAACTAAACTTAAAGGTCACCTATCACGCTATTTTTAGGCAATAGCATGAGGTCTCAGATATATAAAAAAATATATAAAAAACATGTCTATGAAGTGTTTTGCTCAAAATATCAAACAGATCACCCATTCTAGCCATGCCTCATATCCCTCTATTTCACTTCCTGTTTCTAAAGTGCTGATTTTATGTATAAAGCTTTAAAAAGACCCGGCAGCTACTGTCTAAACTAAATGCTGCCGTGATGAAACGCCATATCATGGATTATCAAGGATCTGAAACAGTCTGGAGCTCAAAGGCTTTCTCTCTTGCCGGTTATACCACAAGGTGAGTTCCTTTTTACTTCCTGCTTCTTCACACACATGCTCTCCAGCACAGGTTAGCTCTGAGTGTTAGTGATGCTAATGTAAACACCGACCAGATTACGTCCAAAACAGTCGGGCATTGTTTCCGATAGCAACGTTTCTGATTGGGCCGTGGGTGTAAAGCCAGCCCACATTTCCGATATAAAATCCCCACACCGGGGACAGATAGTTATGTATAAAACACATCAAAAGGTGCATTTTGCATCATAGGTCCCCTTTAAATATGGTTTATTCTCATGAGTGAAACCCGTTTCTGATTCGGATGTTCTGCATTTATTTCAATGACTCCTGTGTGAGTGCATACTTGTAAGACTGTCAGCCACTGGAACATATTACACATCACACACACACTTCACAGGGAATCAGTAAATGTCTATTTCATGCCATTTCATACGGTTAGAAAAGGCTTCATGCTTCCGAGGAAAACATGGCCTCAGCACTGCTGCAGATTGGACATCAATGTAGAAGCCTTTCGATGAAAATAAAAGATCATATTAAGACATTTATTACCAAATGTTGCCCTTTTTTAAGGCTAAGGACTTCAGTGCTTTAAGATAGGTTTAAGGATGCACTGGATCTATTCCTAAGGTATCATGTGATTACTTTGCTCCACAGAAGGTGTTTTAAAGTAACATCTTTGTCTTTTCTTTTACACCATTATCACTATTATGTTATTCACCAGTTTTATAGTAGGTTTCATCATTAAATATATATATATATATATTTTAAATGCATCTAGTGCATTTCTTTACAGCAACAATTATTTTACATCACAACCAACCAAATTAACTGATTGTTGTTTAAGTCAGCGTACAGTACTCAGTATATGACTGCAACAAGCTCACCATGTTCAAATCCCAAATCTGCCATTAATCTGTAATTAATGTTGTGTTTCATATACTTTAAGTGTGTTATTCTAATCATGTTTTTACAGTATGAATTCTTACTCTGTAAAGTCTGAGTTTCTTGAAAAGCGCTCTAAATATATTATTTTTATTAGGATACTGGTATAGCTTATCTCAAAAGTAATAGTTTTTTGATACTGCATGCAGCCTCTGTAAGGCTTTGGGATTATACACTAACATACTGCAGCCCAACAGGACACGTCACAGCACAGAGCATTACATCAACACACACACACACACACACACACACACACACACACACTGCGAGGGAGGGGCAAAGAAAAATAGTTAGCATGCAACGACTACCAAAGCAAGCAGAGGACGCGGCCATGCGAGAGGAGAGGAGCAGGCGTCACCTTGGTCAGCAGGTGGGAGGGCTTCCCTGCTATGTTTCTCAGAATCAGAGAGGTTTCCCTGTCCAGATAGGAGTGCTTTAAAGAGAGAGGCAGAGAGAGTCCTGGTGAGTTAGTCTGCTGCGTGATTGGCTGGAGGTGGCAGTTTAGCAGAAAGCTGTGTGGTGAGGAAGCAGAGACCGAAACCTGTGAAATCAAGCTGCACATAGTAAACAAATCACAGACGGGATATACGGTTCCTTCTTCAGCGACACATTCATGGGCGGTTCCAGACTTTCCAGGCCCAACAGGGTTTAATATGAGTATGTATGTCATTTTTATAAAAATAACTAGCAGGCTGTTCAGTAAATAACAGAAAACAAACATCAAAAGAACATGAATGTCTGTTCTTGCACAACATATATAAGTTCTACTTTGAGAACAGATTCCTCCCCCAAAATGTAACACAATCCCAAGGATGTTAAGGACCTCTACCATCTTTACTCTGGACCACACACTACAATGGACCATTTCTGTGAACAATAAAGGTTAAATAATTCAAATAGAAACTTAGATCTAGTACTACTTGAGGTTTTACCGATGCAGAATGAAAGGACAGTGTGTTAACTCCACGCAGCCGGAAGCCAGACAGATTTTTATTTATTTATTTACTGAATTATTGGTTATATAACTTTTATTTTCTGACGATGTGAATTCCACCGGCGTGGGACCGATCTGTGGCTCAGTGGGCTTTATGTAATCCCACACACACGCACACGCCTCAGTGCAGCGACTCACTGCTTCCCTCTGAGGGGGGACTCACTCACTGACTGGGATCAGACAGAGACACACTGGGGCTACTGGTTCACTGGAGGTAAGGAGAGTTAAGGAGAGTCAAGGAGAGTTAAGGAGAGATAAGGAGAGTAAAGGAGAGTCAAGGAGAGTCAAGGAGAGTTAAGGAGAGATAAGGAGAGTAAAGGAGAGTCAAGGAGAGTTAAGGAGAGTTAAGGAGAGTTAAGGAGAGTTAAGGGAGAGTAAAGGAGAGTAAGGGAGATAAGGAGTAAGGAGAGTAAAGAGATAAGGAGAGTAAAGGAGCGATCCGGCCGTTCCGCGTACGGCGCTCACCGGCGCTCCAGCTCGTTCACGGCGCTCCTGGGCGCGTCCCGGCGCGCTCCGGCGCTCCGGCGTTCCGGCGCGTTCCGGGCGCGTCCGGCGCGCTCCGGCGCGTTCCGGCGTCCCGGAGCGCCCGGGCGCGTCCCGGCGCGCTCCGCGCGTTCCGGCGCGTCCCGCGCGCTCCGCGCTCCGGCGCTTCCGGCGCGTCCGGGCGCGTCACGGCCTCGCTCCGTCGCTCCCGGCGCGTTCCGGCGCGTCCGGGCGCTCCGCGCGTTTCGGCGCGCTCCGGCGCTCCGGCGCGTCCCGGCGCGCTCCGCTCGTTTCGGCGCGCTCCGGCTCTCGGCCGCTCCCGGCGCGCTCCGGCGTCCCGGCGCGCTCCGGCGCTCCTCGCGTTCCGGCGCGTCCGGCGCGTCCCGGCGCGTCCCGGCGCGTTCCGGCGCGTCCGGGCGCGTGCCGGCGCGTTCCGCCGCGTCCGGGCGCGTCCCGGCGCGTCCCGGCGCGTTCCGGCGCGTCCCGGCGCGTTCCGGCGCGTCCGGGCGCGTTCTCCGGCGCGTCCCGGCGCGTTCCGGCGCGCTCCGGCGCGGTCCGGGCGCGTCCCGGCGCGTTCGGCGCGTCCCGGCGCGTTCCGGCGCGTCCGGGCGCGTTCTTGCGGCGCGTCCCGGCGCGTTCCGGCGCGCTCCGGCGCGTCCGGGCGCGTCCCGGCGCGTTCCGGCGCGTCCCGGCGCGTTCTTCCGGCGCGTCCCGGCGCGTTCCGGCGCGCTCAGGCGCGTCCCGGCCGTCCCGCGCGTTCCGGCGCGCTCCGGCGCGTCCGGGCGCGTCCCGGCGCGTTCCGGCGCGTCCCGGCGCGTTCTTCCGGCGCGTCCCGGCGCGTCCCGGCGCGTTCCGAGCGCGCTCCGGCGCGCTCCGGCGCGTCCGGGCGCGTCCCGGCGCGTCCCGGCGAGTTACGGACCGTGCCGGCCCGTCCACACGGCGGCGTGCGTTGAAGCTTCCACCGCTTCTGCCCGTTCACTTTGAATGGGGTGACGTCACTTTTAGCCGAACTGCATTGTGGGAAGCGACGTGGAGCGTTGCTGGCTTCAAAAGTTGAGCAATGTTCAACTTTTGACGCCTCGACGGAGGCGTCAGTCAATGAAATCCCGTTTATGCAAATCTGCCAGTATAAGCGCTAGCCAATCAAACGGCGTGTATGCTGGGAGAGACTGCGCAGGTCATTTCCTCATATTCAAAAAAATTTAGGGAAAATTAATTACAGCGGTAGGGAATCACCCGGTGCTGTTTGATCGGTCTCTGTTCACCTACCGGGATACAAACCGGAGGAGCGAGGCATGGAGGGAGGGGGCAGAGACAGTGGGTGGAACTGGTAGGTTTTCGCCTGTTTGGGGATTTTATATCCAGTGTACTTCGTTTTAACATTGCTATTGCTTTGTGTGTCGGGGGCGGGAGATGCATGTGATTGGTTGTTGGTCGCAAAAAATCCCCAAGCTTCAGACACGCCCACCTCCAAGCGTCAACGCACGCCGCTGTGTGGACGGGCCGTAAAGGAGAGGGTGGTCAAGAGTGAGAAATATTTTTCATTTAATGTCAGACAACCTTGGTACAATTCCATTTAGCTTTTCTGATCTGAGTATTATTTTTAAAATATTTTTGTATTGTCGTTTTTCAACTGGAAGACGATACAACTATTTTATTTAATATGATCTAATGTCGTTCCAATGAGAGATAGTGTTGACATCTGATATCAATGATATTAATAGAGATATACATTTTAAATATATTAATACGTTTATGTTCTCATCTATATTAATCTCATGACTGTGTGTGTGTGTGTGTGTGTGTGTGTGTGTGTTTCAATCACTCAAAACCATTTTATAGAAAGCATTAGTTCTCTCTTGATAACCACAGATTAAAAAAAAATATTTAGGACACACACACACACACACACACACACACACACACACACACACACACACACACACACACACACACACACACACACACACACACACACACACACACACACACACACACACACACACACCACACACACACACACACACACACACACACACACACACACACACACACACACACACACACACACACACACACACACACACACACACACACACACAGAGAGTTGTGAGAGACAGGGTTGAATCCCATCAGCGACCTTTGGTCTCTTCGTCTCTCGTCCCTTGGTTTTATGTCGAAAGGCAAATTGTGTAATCGCCCTCCATTGCGGCCCAAAACTCATCGCATCCTGAGACATCACTCGTCTGACAATTTAAACTGTCTCCAAACAGTTCATGCTAGTTCTCGTGTCCTTAAGAGACACAGAGTGAGGCTTCTAACGAGCTGGGCTCATGGGAGCGTCGCTCGGGGCAACACATCCTCTAATCCCCCCATTTATTTAGCTATTCTCCCTCCTCCTCTTCCTCTCTGTTCATCCCTTTAATCTGAGTCACTCTGAGCCTCTCTCCATGTTCATCTCCTTCCCTTGTTCCCTTATCATCCTCGGTGGTTTGCCGAGTCACTCTGAGCCTCTCTCCATGTTCATCTCCTTCCCTTGTTCCCTTATCATCCTCGGTGGTTTGCTGAGTCACTCTGAGCCTCTCTCCATGTTCATCTCCTTCCCTTGTTCCCTTATCATCCTCGGTGGTTTGCTGACTCACTCCGAGCCTCTCTCCATGTTCATCTCCTTCCCTTGTTCCCTTAACATCCTCGGTGGTTTGCTGAGTCACTCTGGCCTCTCACCGGCTCATTGTTCTAATTGTATTCATTCCCTCGCTGTGTGTTAGCGCTGGATGGATGTGGAGCCGTGGCCCCGTTTGCTTCTCTCCGAGCAGGTTTGTGTTTGAGGAACATTAACACCAGCGGGCTGCAGTTGAAATGCCCTCAGCCGCCACTAGGGTCACACAAACACAAACGGATTGAGGTGGAAATGCTCAAGGAAGCCATTTTCAATTCAGAAAAGCCATGTTTCTGTTACGAGCACAATTTGTTGCTTGCACAGTTGCGAATTGTTCACATGTGACTATGCAGGAGATAATGACCAGGCTTATCGTCACAGTGAATTCTAGGACAGACTAATTGAGCACTTTTGATTTTAAGAGGCGCAGAATCGGCCTGAAGCAGCGCATCAGCCAGCAGGAGGAGAACATGCCAACAAACCACTGCTTCAGACAGAACACACTTGCACACCTACAGGATACACAAATCAAGAGGGAGGAGAGGACCTGCTCCTGACCTGTAGCTATGGAAACGGAAACAACATGACTGCTTATCAATAACATGTCTTTACTGTTTTTTAACGCCTAAAAAGACAGTAGGTCTCTTTTGGACATCTTTAGTTGGTCTTAAAGACGCTGAAGGCCATGTGTCAAAACTCATATTCTGAATGAACTGTTTACTTGTTCAGTGAATGCTCCTCAAACCTGAATAACATCAGATTATCACTTAAAGGTGGGGGAGGTGATTCCCTTCAGAAACACTTGTTATATTGCATGGAATGCTCTTAACTTCCCGATAGCAATGAATATCTGAAGTGCTTTGACAATAAATACATTAAAAAACATCATCTGTGGAAGCCGTGGCGCTGTAAAAGCACGACCAATCACCTGAGCCGCCCGGCTAAAGTAACTGGATGGCCTACCTGCCTGTCAGCCTTCCATCGGGGCACAGACTTATCTCGTGCCCTCATTGGTCATGTGCGCGTTCGTGTGTGTTGGAGGAGGTGCTCTGTGAGGAAGTCTGAAGGAAGAGGCAGATTTCTTCCAGTTGTGTATTTTCAAATTCTAGCGCACTCGAGCTGGTTTCTCCATTCTTACCTACCCTACCTTTAACATTAGATTAAGGCCTTATCAGGAATATGCTTTTACTTGACCCCTATCAAATGTGGAATATTGTCACATTGAGAATAATAACGCACTATTAATGTAAACATAGTCTCTGATGTAAATAGAGTGGACAGAATATCTCCTGTCAGTGTACTAAATGTTCATTTGCTCGTTGAAGAAGTGTTTTACTTGACTTCCAACATGGTGCTTATCTTTCATAGAATACAGAAGTGCAAACAATGTGTCCGAAACCAAGATATGAGTCAGCATTTAAACCCCATCTCTTCTTGGAGTTTCTTTGAACGTGTTTTTGGCCAGAAGCTCGACATCAGGTCTGTTGTTAACGGAGATACGTCTCACTTGTGGATCAGCCTACAGAAACACCTCATCACTCCCCCACTCTGTACGTTTGAGCTTCTCTCAGTGGTCGTGCTGTGATGTTACATGTGTGTTGTTCATGCATCTTGATATGTGTCCATGTTGAAGTCACATGTCCAGCTGCTGTGATGCATCTCAGACCTGATCATTAAAGTATTATCGTATCGTATGGTTAATCCGAAACTCATGCTGTGGTCTCTGTACCTCTGTGCTGTGATGCACCTGAGCGGCCCCCTCCCCCGCAGGTAGCACTGAGGGAGGCTGCCCGTCTGCGTCCGAGCACAGCACGCTGTCCAGAGAGTCCATGGAGGAGGCCGAGTTCACCGAGACCCCCGAGGCCGAGGTGACGGAGGAGCGCGACGAGTGGACGATGGAACGCGCCTACAAGAGGAATGCAAAAAGAGGATTAAAAACGGCTGTCAAAAACATAATTATCAGCGCTCTGTTAAGTGCCCCGATAAACATTCCTGTTACATCTACTTATTTATATGAATAGTTACCACCGCAATATACCGTATTTCATTTTGTCTTCATGTACGTTATTTAATTTCATATTCTGTTCTTGTACATATCCCATATTCTATTGACATTGACTTTTTGCACTACTTTTTATTGTGTATTTTATTATATATGTTGCATTGTTGGAGGAGCTCAGGTCAGAAGAATTTCACTTTGTGCATGTGACAATAACACCGTTGAATTGAAAATTGAATTGAAGAACCTGTTGTTTATTTTGTTATTACAACAATTTCACAACAATCTTTACTTCAACCACCTCTCATATTATATCTGAAACATTACACATTATTGTCTCTTCTTTTGACTGTTGAAAAAAGCAATTAAATGAGTTGTATTTTTTACATGAGTTGTATTTTATTCCTAACTTGCAAGAGAGCGTAGGCTACCTCGTGTTCGCTGACGGTGCCGACGGATCCGGCGCGGCGGTGTTGTCGCTGAGAGGATCCGGGTCGCCGCATGGTGGCGGAGGACGTGTAGGAGGAGGCGGAGCTTAGAGAGTGAGAGGAGGTCTGAAGAGCAGCTTCATCCATACTGAGAGACGCCTGAGGAAGAGGAGAGGAGATGAAGGTCGGGTCAGGTCTAAAGTCTTATTTTATCCAAAGGCCCTCTACCTAAATATCTAAATATGTAAGAGGGACATTTTCTGACAAACCTTTACCACACCATGACATGTTTTGTGTGCATCATGTTGTCAATCCTTTCAACACACTTTAAAAAACCTGAAGTGCTTATATACTAATATATGTTATTAATTATTATTGAATGTTGTTAATTATTAGTGTTAGAGTGTTCTTGTATTTTAATGTGTTATTCTATACCTCGGGACTGTGGGAAACAGTATTTCGATCTTACAGTGTGTACAAATATATTTTGAGATTGACAATAAAGTTGATTTGACTGACTTTGATGTCTGTTTTCGAATGCTTTGGATATAAAACAAGAGGCGGGGAAAGTAAAAATGAAAAACAGGACTAATTGCTGTTATTACAAAATAAGCAACAGTGACATTTTTCTTCTCCAAATCAGATGTTTTTGACAGCATGCTGTTTTTAATTCTCTTTTTGCATTATCTATGCTGGAAGTCAGGAATGTTATGGAGTAAAAACCGGTGTTTTGAAACCTAACATTGATCGAAACAGCGATACAAGCAATAGGTGTGATGGACACTTCTGAAGCAATGGAGACGAAGCTCAGACACCTCATTCACACCAACGGTGTTTCGGGGCCGGTTCGGAGCTGGAGCTTGAAAAGCACCGGGTTTTCCTGTTCACACCGCAGCGGAGCCGCCTCTTAGCTCCGGAATCCGGTTAGTTTCAAGCACCAAAAAATTGTCCGGCTAGAGCAAAAGCACCGCATACGTCACGCTTACGTCGAGGCGGGGGCAGGGGCGGGATCAACTCCTGAACAACAACAACAACAAGCCGTCGTTTTATCCAGTTTGTACAAAACGATGGAGAAACGTAACAAGCAGCAGTGGTCCACTGAAGAGACCAGCTACCTACTGGGAATCTGGTCTTCCCAAGAGGTGCAGAGGAAGCTGGAGCACAATCGGCCATTGTTGTTGTTGTCGGTGTGAGGGGTTTCCGCGCGCTTTAGCTTTATGAAGCAGGCACGCAAACGGTTACCTCGTGACACAAACAATGACGCAGCACCAGTCGGACTCTGGGCGGTGTGAAAAGAGCCGGAGCTAAACCGAAGAGCCGGTTCTGAACCTGAAAAGCTCTAGCACGGAGCTTGAACCGGAGTTGCGTTGGTGTGAATGAGGTAAGAGAGACATGGAACTTTGATGGCAAACACTGACGGTTTATTTGGAGCTTCGTCCGGAGAATTCACAAGACATGTTCTGAAGAACTCTACCCCAGAGTGACCCATGTATTTAGCTGGTTCAGAGAGAAGAATGAACATTGTGCATAACAAGATAAACCCACAACACGTCTATCAGCTGACGCCAACAGGCAGGAACACGGAGACACAACACAGAGCCCAGTAGCCAAGGCTACAGGTGCTGAGCTCAGTGAGGTCATTCCAAACTGATAGACTGGGTCAGAGTTATGGGCCTTGGAAAATATGTCCCCAACAATAGGGAGCAACATCTGCACATAAACATATTTAAACCAAACATTTTAAGGAAATGACAGACAATTAGGGACATCCGAGTGAAACTCCCACACACACCTTCTCCAGCTGGGCGGTGATGTCGTCCAGGCTGAAGTTGGAGGCGAGCGCTGGTCTCCCATGATGCCCGGCGGCGGCTCTGATGGTGCCTGCAGGCGACGCTCTGGTGCTGCTGCTGTTGCTGCTCGCCCCGCTGCTGCCCCCCCCACCACTCACACTGTTACTGCTGCTGCCCCCCCCACCACTCACACTGTTACTCTGCTGCTGCCCCCCCCACCACTCACACTGTTACTGCCCCCTGCTGGCTGCTGCCCCCTGCTGCGCCCCGCTGGAGGCTTCTGACGGACCTGGGGAGGAACGAGGATGTGTTGTATTGACTCAGAGAAAACCAGCAGGTAATCAAAACTCAAACAACAGCTCGTAGTCACTCAAAACATATGATATAACCGCCATGGCCCCTGGTAGACCACCGCACAATACAGACTGTGCCATCTTGTGCAATACACCAGGTCAAGAGATGTTGTGATGATTCTCGATGGATATGTGAAGGTGTGTACCTTAGCGGCGGTCAGCCCGAGGCGAGCCATGCCTCCGCTGCTGTTGGGTTTGGTGTTGATGGTGCTGAGTTCCTGTTCGATGGAGCACAGGTCGGCCATGAGAGCGTCCAGGTCCACGTTCTCGCCCTGATTCAACGCCTCTGCAGACACACATCAGCAGCGTGTGAGACACAGGGACTTTCTTTGTTTTTTTATTACTGCCAAATGTGATTCCATATTTTATTCCTATGTAAATACTGCTATATTTTACTATATTTTTTTAAAATATCTTTTAATGTTATTGTAGTTTTCCTAAAATAGTTCTCTGTCTGTGTTTTTTTTATTTACATTTTCTTTTAATGTATGCACCATCTCAATCTTTATTTATTTATATAGCACATTTAAAACAACCTTCAGTTGACCAAAGTGCTGTACAGGCAATAACTACTATATTAAGTAACACAATGGGAGTACAATAATAAAACAATAATTGGAACATATTGTAAAAAAAAAAAGAAAAGTCAAATTCCTCGTACGTGTCAACCTAGCTGGTATAAACCTCTTTCTGATTCGGATTAAAAACTGAGCGGTAGAGGACAGAATAGAAAAAAAAAACACGCCAGTAGGAAAGACGAACGTAATAAATCACAGAAGGAGAAATAAATAGTTGAGAAAAATGGCATAAAAAACTACAAAGTGCTTTAAAAAAAACTCAAATAAACTGCATGTTGCACTTGAGACTGCAGATTTCACAGCAGGGGGTCAAGGGGTCAAAGAGTCGTACCGTTGATGTTGTAGATGGAGAACCTGTAGGAGAAGTTGGCCATGTTGGTCTCCTGTCTGAGGGGGGGCTTTCTGTTGGGGGGGCTCCTCCGGGCGGCCGTCATCCAGACTCTGAATACACACAATATTACACATGTTGTATCCCAATAAACGAAGCGTACAGTATCTCATGTGTTCCATGCAGATGAACCTCTGGACCTCTCTTACTTTGTGTACCTGGGTGAGTTTGTCCAGCTCCCCGAGCCAGGCTCCAAACATCTTGTCCAGGTCCTGGGTCCTCCTTATCGCTGTCCTCCTCTTCATCATCCTCCCTGACCTCCACCTCCTCGTCTGACAGCTGATCCATCTGAGAGAGGAGGAGAAGAGATGAGAAAACAGAAAGAAACAGGACACTAGTGTCTTCTCTGCACTTTCACTTTGATCCTACAGCTCCATCTAGTGGCCAACCTCATATCTGAGTCTCTGACAGCAGAAGGCTCTTGACCTCCATCACCGTGAGAGAAGTGCTCAGATATCTTACTTAAAGAGTCCTTATTATGATTTTTGAAATGCTCCCTTTCCTGTAGTGTGTTACATATGTTTTTGTGCATGTAAATGGTCTGCAAAGGCTCAAAATCCGTAAAATAGTGACATCACTATGTTACACTTCCGCTTCTATTGGCTAGCAGTCCAACACATTGTACGTGATAGTAGGGCTGCTCGATTATGGCAAAAATCATAATCTCGATTATTTGGGTCAATAATTGCGATTATTAAATGCGATTATTCATTGACTTTGAAAACATCCATTTATTGGAGACTTTTTTTCAACAGTATGTTTTTAACAGTTGATTACCCTGAACTTTAAGTATAATAAAAAAAAAAAAAGTAATAAAATAATAATAATATTTTTTTTAAAATTTATAATCGTTTTATTTTGATTACGTTGTTTTCGTAACCGTTGCAAGCCATAATCGTAATCGCGAATTAAAATACGATTAATTGAGCAGCCCTACGTGATAGGCTAAGGGGCGGGATATCTCGAAGCTGTTGACCAATCACAACAGAGCCCGCCAGTTAACCAATCAGAGCAGACTGGGCTCTGGTTTCAGACAGAGGGTGAAAAGAGGTGCTGCAGCACAGGCAGTGGGAGAAAAATAAAGAGCTTTTTGAACACACATTGAATATGACCTGAACATGAGGCTAATATGACCTCTTTGAAGGTCACATCACGCTGACCAGTGACAACACGGACAAACTACACCCCTAAAACACTTCAAAACCACAGGTTTCAGACGCCCACATAAGAAGCCCTCTTTAAGGCTTTCTAAATCTACACATTTGAAAGCTGTAATAAAAATTCAAAGATGACAATAAATGCCCGTTTGTTACAGATCACAGCTGGTTAAAGCTCTTATAAATAAATGGAATGAATGGACAGAATCAGGAAATGACTGCAGGGATTTCACAGAGACAGAAAGCAGCCGTGTTTAGTACACCAGGCACAGATTGAACTGTTATCCTTGAAAAGTCACATGACCTATTAAGGCATGTAACTCTTGTTAATGTTGTTTTGGGACATTGTAAGTACTTGTTAGACACGCTATAGAAGAGACAGGGACAGAAACAAGAGCTGAGCAACAACATGGGGATATTACTCCATCCAGATTATCACATTAACATTTTCTTTATCGCTTACAAAGTGCTTTAAATAGATGAAAACAACAATGACACCCAGTGGAAATACAAGTTAGGATACATTCAGTGAAGCCAAGAATTAGAAACAGATAAAAGACAATAGAGTAGAATTCTTGAAAACTAAATCAGTAATTAAGAAAAGTTCCTTAAGGAATATTTAAAACTAACTAAAATATGTTATAAAATCCATGTTGAGCTGACCTCTTTTACATACATACAACATCAGGGTGTATGCAGGAGTCCTGAAGTCAATGTAAGACCTTTTAAGACCTTCTTTAAGACCCTTTCCACACATTTGAAGACTTCAGCGCCACTTTGAGTTCTAACCGGTTACCTTGGCGACACACTTCAACTCACATTGACTATATACGGTATTGATGGTCCTTCCTCCTTATCTTCCAACCATTTGGACGCAGACTTGCATTTCCCCATTACGATGTTGCTTAGCAACCGGCGTAAACGGAGCTTCGCGCTATCAAGCAGTGAGCGTGCGACGTCCTGTTCAGATGACGTCAAACCCAACGGGATGCCATCAATAAACTCCACAGAATCACACGACACACCTACGCCATGACTACATTCAGGCACACTGTAGAACACAACCTCTTTGGACCATTTATATACTTATTGAAAACAAGCTACAACATTTAATACCTTGGAAAATGCAGTTATACTTTTTAATAGCTTTCATTTTCGCTAAATTGATTTATCAACTTTTAATACTTTTCAAGACCTTTAAGATACTTTTTAGGACCCTGGTCATGAAGTGCATTTATTCCCCCGGGAGGTTCACTTCTGAGACGAGTGGATGTTTTTTCCGACGTCTTTTGTCTGTACTTTGCGTCATTCTGCATATTTCTTACATGCTAGTTTTTGCCCTTCATAAGCAACATGAAGAACACATATATTATTCATCATTGTTTTCCGGTTGCTAATAAATAGATCTCTAGCAATGTGTTAAATTGTCATTACAGTTTAAAAGTGTTTTTTTTAAGTCCATGAAAGTTGTTTTATTTGAAAATGTATTCAACCTGTTTGGAAATGTGTTCAACCTGTTTGTACATGTATTGGACAGAAAGGGATGCAAAATGAATTTCAGGGTAAATTGCCAATAATGTTGTATCGTAAAAATGTTTGCCTTTGTTTTTAGAAATCCTGATGTCAAGCGTCGTCTTGACTTTTGACACGAAGACATTGTTTTGATGCATAGTTTCAAAATAACCATAAACATGATTTATAACAGGAGATTACAAGAAGTGGGACATTCAGGGGGAAGGGTTATGAGAGATCGAGACATAGCGTGTGTGTGTGTGTGTGTGTGTGTCTGTTCCACAGTTTATGTAACTATATTGAGAACAAGTCAACACACATTAAGATTGAGTGGTGCTGTGATTGATGACAGCAAATATGTTTCACACACACACACACACACACACACACACACACACACACACACACACACACACACACACACACACACACACACACACACACACACACACACACACACACACACACACACACACACACACACACACACACACACACACACACACACACACACACACACACCACACACACACACACACACACACACACAACACACACACACAACACACACACACACACACACACACACACACACACACACACACACACACACACACACACACACACACACACACACACACACACACACACACACTGATGAAATATGAAATGTGTTTCTAATGTGTCAAACCAAAAACTTCAGTAATGGATTTATAAACTTGCAAACAATCCACAAGTGGATTTTACGCTGTGAATAAATAATGTTTAGCATGGTTGCTATGATCCAGTAAAAAATGGAAATGAGTTCCCTAGATCTCTCCTCCCACACCTCCTCCCTCCTTTCCTCATCACAACTCAATCCCTCCATTGCTTAACTCAGCCACCTTCCTCCCTCGTGCTCTAGATTTCTCCTCCTCTCCTCTACACTACTTTTCTCCTCACCTCCTCCTCCTCCGCCCTCTCCTTCAGATTATTGCCCCTGGCAGAGCATGCTATTCCTGGGTAACCGTTTTGTCGTCCAGCCCCCCCCACCCCCTCTAGGGAGAGACAGCTCACCACACACACACACACACACACACACACACACACACACACACACACACACACACACACACACACACACACACACACACACACACACACACACACACACACACACACACACACACACACACACACACACACACACACACACACACACCACACACACCCACACACACACACACACCACACACACACACACACACACACACACACACACACACACACACACACACACACGGCGCTACAATTAGATCCCTGTGGTTAGCAAGGTCTGTCATTTAGATCGGAGGATAGGGCGGGTTTGTGAGTGTGTGTGTGTGTGTGTGTGTGTGTGTGTGTGTGTGTGTGTGTGTGTGTGTGTGTGGTTGAGCATTAGAGGAGGAGCGTTGTGAGACCTCTCACAGCTGCACAACAACAGACGCAGGCCAACACATGAAGCGCTTTCCTTCGCGGGCGGAATCTAAAGGAGGAGGACATTCTCCTCACGTTGACTCTCTGAGCTCCACTTCCTGCTCGGACGGAGCTTTATCTGAGAGACAAAAGCTGCAGCCGGAGCAGATCTGCTTCAGAACACATGCATTGAGAAAACTGTCATGAAATGTTGATGGATTTTTATCAAGAATGGTTCACAGTTTCCATGTCTGTATCAACGAGGAAGTTCAGGCTCCAATGAGTAGAGCAGAACTCCTTAGACGCAGATACGAGTGGTTTTACTTCTGGTTGAATTCCCTAAATAAGGTTTTCGGTAAATCAAAAGTCATCTTGTTCTACGACCTTTACATTCTCGTGTTTACTCTCTCAGACTTCCTGAAACCTTCGCCTTGCAGATCCATCTATGTTCCACTGCGAGACCCTCCCAGATGACTGAACTACTCACCCTAGCCCTGAGGGGGAGGCCAGCCACCCTCCGGAGGAAAACACTTATCGCTTGCAGATTTAATGATTTAAAGTATTTAGCAACTGTACTTTTTGTTGCCATGCAACCATGTCGTTTGTTTATAGCTATAACGTTAGCTTTGGACTTTCAGGATAAAGCCGGTGTGCATTTGTGGAGATCACTTTTTAACCAAAACATGCAAGTGTCATGAACTTTTTTGTGGAATAATCTGAAATCCGATGGTCGAGGAAACCATGGCAATGCTGACTTCAATTTGGCTATCTTTGTATTTCAGCTGCGTGTCCAACAGAAGTTGAATGCATCACCAGAAGGAATCTAAAGAAACCTGAACTCTGTGAAACTGTTCTGTGTCAAACATCGCTGAGACAGCATGTCCTAGTGATGGCTATAAGTGCAGAGTGTGTGTGTGTGTGTTGTGTGTGTGTGTGTGTGTGTCCAAAGTAAACAGTAATTACTTTGCTGCTGCATCCACACTCCTCCTGTCTGTCCCCTGAAACCATGCAATCATCCTCCCATCCTTCACTCCTCAGGTTTTCGCTCACTTCATGTCCTTCCCTTCTTCTTCCGTCTTGTCTATTATTGTTTTCTTAGCTCCACTCTTTACTCTCGTACTCACCCTTCTCCCAACGCTCATGTACTTTCATATCTCCTTTCTTTTAATCAGAAGGAAGGCGACAATAAATACAAAATGTACTGCAGATTTTGACTTCTGTAGCAACGAAGGAGAACCAAGTGGAGAGGAAATAAGATGAGAGGAGATGAGGAAACATCAGTTGAGAGGAAAGAGGAGGCAAGATAAGATAAAAGAATACGTGACTAGGACACAGTTGGAGAGTCAAGACGAGATAAGACAAGACAAGGGGACAAAATGGCACTATTGCAAAGGAAAGAAAAGGACAAAGGGTACAAGTGGAGAGGACAGAGGAGACAAGAGAAAGGAGACGTACAAAAAGAATAGAGGAGACAAGAAGAGAGTAGACTTGAGGAGAAAAGTAAAACAGAAAAAAGATATGACACGAGACGAGACAAGGGGAGATAAAGAAAGAGGAGATGAGAGGAGATACGAGAATAAGAGGACACCAAAAAGAGGAGACAAGTGGAGGGGAAAGGAGAGGAAGAATAGACAAAAGGAAAGTAAAGAGGATACAAGTGAAGGGGAAAGGAGAAGAGAATAGACAAAAGAAAGTAAAGAGGATACAAGTGAAGGGGAAAGGAGAAGAAGAATAGACAAAAGGAAAGTAAAGAGGAGACGATTTGAGAGGAAAGGAGAAGAAGAATAGACAGAAAGGAAAGTAAAGAAGGTAACGAGTTGAGAGGAAAGGAGAGGATAAAAATAGACAAAAGGAAAGGTAAGTAAAGAGGAGACTGAGTTGAGAGGAAAGGAGAGGATAAAATAGACAAAAGGAAAGGTAAGTAAAGAGGAGAGACGAGTGTGAGAGGAAGGAGGAGGATAAAATAGACAAAAGGAAAGGTAAGTAAAGAGGAGACGAGTTGAGAGGAAAGGAGAGGATAAAATAGATGAAAAGGAAAGGTAAGTAAAGAGATACAAGTAGAGGAAAGGAGATAGAGAAAAGGAAAATAGAGTTTAGACTAGTTAGTAAGAAGAAAGCTGCAGTGTTTGCCAATCGGTTTCCTCCTCCCTCTGAACTCAGCACTAACAGCTGCTGCCTCAGTGCCTTTGAGCAACACTTCTGAACTGGGCAGCTCCCAGTTTCCCACAGAGCCTCACTGGGCCACAACACAACGACAACAGAGAAGGCTTTAAAGTTCCCTCATTCAATTGTGGCCCGTTCCCACGGCTCTAAAACAGGACATCACACACACACACACACACACACACACACACACACACACACACACACACACACACACACACACACACAACACACACACACACACACACACACACACACACACACACACACACACACACACACACACACACACACACACACACACACACACACACACACACCACACACACACACACACACACACACACCCACACACACACACACCACACACACACACACACACCACACACACACACACACACACCACACACACTTTTTACTTAAGTAGATTAAGTTAAATAATCAGATACTGATTAATTGCTTTTTTTAACTCTTTGTATAAACTTTGTTGTCCATAATCATATTTCCTGATAATGAAGGAAATCCCATGAGAAATTGTATGGAGTAAAAGTTTCATTTCATTTCCTCAGACTTCAAGTTTTAATGTCATCATTAACGCTCAGCTAGATACACACAGTGCCTCTGTTTGTGTGTGTGTTGTTTTGTGTCCTCACCAGGGTACATAATTGGCCAGAAGATTCACACTGTGACATCAATTACAAGAGCGTGTGTGTGTGTGTGTGTGTGTGTGTGTGTGTGTGTGTGTGTGTGTGTGTGTGTGGAGAGAGAGAGAGAGGCCTGAATGGCTGCCAAGTCAGACAGTGATTCTGCAGGAAGCTGTTTTATGCGTGCTGGTCCTCTTTAATACGGGACACATGAATGTTGTTCTCTTTGCTCATGTCCTTCGCTCGTCTGGAAATTAGTTAATGCACCAAACGTGTTAAAGGGGCCATATTCTGCTGATGTTCAGGTGTATATCAGTATGTTGTGTCTCTACTTTAAAGAGTCCTCTCCTGCTGATATTCAGGTGAATATCAGTATGTAGTGTCTCTACTTTAAAGAGTCCTCTCCTGCTGATGTCCAGGTGTATATCAGTATGTAGTGTCTCTACTTTAAAGAGTCCTCTCCTGCTGATGTTCAGGTGTATATCAGTATTTAGTGTCTCTACTTTAAAGAGTCCTCTCCTGCTGATGTCCAGGTGTATATCAGTATGTAGTGTCTCTACTTTAAAGAGTCCTCTCCTGCTGATGTTGAGGTGTATATCAGTATGTAGTGTCTCTCTACTTTAAAGAGTCCTCTCCTGCTGATGTTGAGGTGTATATCAATATGTAGTGTCTCTACTTTAAAGAGTCCTCTCCTGCTGATGTCCAGGTGTATATCAGTATGTAGTGTCTCTACTTTAAAGAGTCCTCTCCTGCTGATGTTCAGGTATATATCAGTATGTAGTGTCTCTCTACTTTAAAGAGTCCTCTCCTGCTGATGTTCAGGTGTACATCAGTATGTAGTGTCTCTACTTTAAAGAGTCCTCTCCTGCTGATGTTCAGGTGTATATCAGTATGTAGTGTCTCTACTTTAAAGAGTCCCTCTCCTGCTGATGTTCAGGTGTATATCAGTATGTAGTGTCTCTACTTTAAAGAGTCCTCTCCTGCTGATGTTCAGGTGTATATCAGGATGTAGTGTCTCTACTTTAAAGAGTCCTCTCCTGCTGATGTTCAGGTGTATATCAGTATGTAGTGTCTCTACTTTAAAGAGTCATCTCCTGCTGATGTTCAGGTGTATATCAGTATGTAGTGTCTCTACTTTAAAGAGTCCTCTCCTGCTGATGTTCAGGTGTATATCAGTATGTAGTGTCTCTACTTTAAAGAGTCCTCTCCTGCTGATGTTTCAGGTGTATATCAGTATGTAGTGTCTCTACTTTAAAGAGTCCTCTCCTGCTGATGTTCAGGTGTATATCAGTATGTAGTGTCTCTACTTTAAAGAGTCCTCTCCTGCTTGATGTTCAGGTGTATATCAGTATGTAGTGACTCTACTTTAAAGAGTCCTCTCCTGCTGATGTTCAGGTGTATATCAGTATGTAGTGTCTCTACTTTAAAGAGTCCTCTCCTGCTGATGTTCAGGTGTATATCAGTATGTAGTGTCTCTACATGTCTCCATGCTTTAATGTTCAAAAAGCTCTTTATTGTTCTCATACTGCCTGTGCTGCAGCACCTCTTGTTCACCCTCTGTCTGAAACCAGAGCCCAGTCTGCTCTGATTGGTTAGCTGGCCGGCTCTGTTGTGATTGGTCAACCGCTCAGAGATGTCCCGCCCCTTAGCCTATCACGTACAATGTGTTGGAACGCTAGCCAATAGAAGAGCAAGTGTTACATAGTGATGTCACAATGTTCTGGAAGTAAACAAAGTGTATGGGAGAGAAACTCCCTCTGGGGGGAA